>NW_024100549.1:600000-840000 GCF_016545835.1 Crotalus tigris | reverse complement strand
AAGTCGAGGACTACTTGTGTAAAAGTTTCCTTCCAAACTCTCTGTCATAGCAGCTCTAGATCCTTTTAAAGAACAGGACATTTCTTTTCAAGACTGCAAGTCTCCCACAGATGCTTCAACTTCAAAAAGTCGACTCTTAAATTGGTAGCTTTTTGTTGTTATTTTATAGATCCCTCTGGATGGTGGAAGGGTCGTTTCCATGGCCGAGAAGGACTTTTTCCTGGGAATTACGTAGAGAAGATCTGAAGAGAAATGCCAGTCTGAAACCGGAAGTAAGAGGCAAGATAGGAATGGGTAAATTAGCCATTTCATGGAGGCAAATTGTGCTAAGCACAAAGAAACTCTTACCTGGATAGATTTCAAAACGGCAACCTTTTTGTTTAAGAACCTCACTTAGTCAAGAGAGAAGACATAAAGCTCGCCCTAGTACTTTTCTCCACTTGTATGATCTTTTAAGGTGCTCAGATGCTACTTAAGAAAAGCGTTGAGAATGTAGAAATGTTTTAAATAACTAGCCGAGGAGTACTGTATACATGTGGGAGGTACTGCACTGCTTGCTGGGTATCGACACCCGATGCAATCTTGTTGGGGGCATTATATATAATTAAATATCAAATTTTAAAACACAAGGATTTCACTTGTCTTCTTTGGTTTCCCAATAGGGCACTTATTAAACGTTAGAGCTTGTTTATTAAGATGGCTGGTAAAATTAGTTTTATGAAGGGGTATCAAAATGAATGGAATAATTTGGCTTAATGTCACTGATAGAAGTGGTATTAAATTGATGCCTTTCTTTCCCATAATTTCATCACATGAATTTAATATACTACTTGTTTTTCAAAAATTGCCTCTTGGAAGAATAAATTCAATATGTATGTATAGAATACTGGATTTACAGCCCATATTTCTTATGGTGGTATACATGCAGAAGGATCTCTTAATCTTAGTCCCACAGTGAACTAAAAGGGGATGGTCCCAAAATATTGAACTTGGGATATTCCAGGCCCAAGTAAAAAGTGCCCCCTCCCCATATTAACTGTCATTAATACTCAACTCAGGAAAGAAACCTGAGTAATGTAGTTTTAGCTAGTCAGCTATATCATATGAGCAGGTCAGTGGGAGGAGTTACTATAGTCAGCTATATTATGTTAGCAGGTCAGTGGGAGGAGTTACTAAAGTTCATTACAGGATACACTGGCTACGTGGCCAGTTTGGAATGCTTTTGTCTGAGATAAGTATTGGGCCACGACAGGACTCAGATGGTATGGAGGAAGCATTCATTAATTTCTTACTGTTCAGATCCAGAGTTAAGTTGCTTTATAAATCCAAATCTTACAGATAACTTAAGAATGATTCCAAAATAGACATTTTATTCAGAAGGAAATACTTGCAGTTTTGGTTGCTTCTGGATATCATAGATCTGTTCATCCTTATAGGTAAGAAATTAATGCTTCCTCCATACCAGTTTGTAGCGTGGAATGGGACCATCTGAGTCCTGTCATGGCCCCATACTTATCTCAGACAAAAGCATTCCAAACTGGCACGTAGCCAGTGTATCCTGTAATGAACTTTAGTAACTCCTCCCACTGACCTGCTAACATGATATAGCTGACTAGCTAAAACTACATTACCCTTAAGCCATCTCTTAAGGAGACAGTACTTAACCCAATAAATGCCAAACATTCTAACACAGAGAGATACATGCTCTAGTCAGGATTATATAATCCAGAACAAGGTAGATAAGTATGTATTATGGTTCCTGATTTTTTTTTTTAAGCATGGCCATGGACCAGGCAAGTTAGGAGTACTGTAACTAGATTTTAGTATAAATGAAAGACAACAATCCAAGGATAACGCTACATAGCAATTTGTGCCAATACCTTTCTAAAAAGAAAAGGTTTTGAAACAGTAAAACCAGCAGTAAAGTAAAATATAAACTTTTATTTAGAATTAAAGCGAATACTTCAGTATCACAAACACACAATATTAAACTTCCAAGAAATATATTGCTAATTTGGAGTGAGCATTTATTTTTGCACAATTACAACATGCGGACAAGTCCAGGGGAAAAAAAGAGAAAAGATGACAAAAGTTGGAAATTTTCAACATCTTTCCCACCACCAGAGCAGCTGTCACAATAATTCGTACAAAGAGCAAGTCATTTTATGTGTGTGCATGTATGCTGATGCATAAGATGTTGACAAAATTCCTACAGATTCATCTTTTGACAAGGAACAAGCTCTAAAAGGCAAACACTGCAATCTAGTCTTCTTCAGAAGAGTCTCGTTCAAATGTGTACGCCATAAAGCAAGCGTCAGGTCTCTTGGGAACAAGGGGATGCCCTGGTCTCACAATCTCAAAGCCCAAGAAGCTGAAGGTACGGAGCAGCGAAGCTACAAGGAAAACCAGAGATTTAGTACCAATTCCTTGAGATACAGGACACAAGGCTTAACACGCAAGCAAAGGCATCACCCACTCCACAACCCCCTTAGAAACGCAGTCTGCTCACATGGTATCATCCCAGCTTCCTTACCTCTGTCATCTCTGTTCTTGTGGAAACAAATAAACACATGCTCTACTTGAAGCTGCTCTTCCGCAAACTCAAGAAGAACTGCGAAACTAAAGACAGGAAGAGAGTGAGACACTTTCTCGCCCCCTCAAGAGGTATTTCAAAACTATGATTTTCATCTAGCGCAGTGGTTCTCAACCTTTGTGTGACGGCGACCCCCGCCCCACGGACACGGCACGCATGCACGGCGCCGACCCCATGCACGGTGCACATGTGTGGCCCCGCCCCATGCGCGGTGCGCCCGAGGGAGAAAAATGGCGGATCGCGTTGTTTGGCGATCCCCGTAAAATGGTCGTTCAACCCCAAATGGGGTCGCGATCCATAGGTTGAGAACCGCTGATCTAGCGGAAGATCCGTGATAGGGGAAAGGTTAAAAGATAAAAAGAACACTATTAGGAAATCTACTATCCACCTACTGTACAAACTCACAGATGAGCCAAGAATTTTAAGCTCCAAAATACAGCTGGAAAAAAATTGGCTCACCTGTGAATCAGAGCTCAGATCATGTCCTTAATATTGAGCAGTTGTATAAATAACAGTTTGCAGTTTCCTGCCTATTGCTGTAGTTAAAAGATGAGGGTAAGCTTATATGTGGGTGATGCATTTTTCATGGTATTTTGCTTGAATTTTTGAGGGCTGTTTTATCCACTGATGCATAAGTGTATGGGCTTTCTGCTCTATAATCTTATGGCCATTTTAAATTTCATGCTCTTCTAGCTTTACACATGATTACAAACCAAAAAGCACATGCTCAAATACCAACAGCAGAACACACTTTCAATGCAGTTGCTGAAAAATAGTTTAAAGAATTGAAATGCATCATTTTCTCTTGCTCCTGAACACCCAGGGCACTGATAATTTTTTCTCTAATTACTCAATACTGTTTCAGCTAAATTTGATAAACAGTATCACCCAATAGCGAGTTTCACTAATTCACTTTCAAATCTATCAAGATCTAGATAGAGTTTGACTTCCTCCACAAATATCTTCTAGAGCAGTGGTTCTGAACCTTTTTAATGCCGCGACCCCCAACCGGTCGTAAGTCGAGGACTACTCAACCGGTCGTAAGTCGAGGACTATTCAACTGGTGCAGCACCGTTTGCAGAATGGGACTTTTGGCAGGCTCAGCAGGGCAGAGACAGCCTGGACAATTCTATTGGCTTTTGAAAGCCAATAGAATTAGACTCTATTCAAGAGAGTCTATTCTATTGGCTTTCAAAAGCCAATAGAATAAAAGGGAGTAGCACAGCTAAGGAAAAGGGGGGGGGGAAATGGCGGACTGCGTTTGGCGACACCCGTGAAATGGTCGTTCGACCCCAAATGGGGTCCCGATCCACAGGTTGAGAACCACTGTTCTAGAGTCATGAAATGTAATCATGGAAAGGTATGAACTGAATACAAGAAAACAGACAGCACGTGACATAGGCCAAGAACATAGCTGCAAACATAGTACTGAGAATATAGCAGTTTGCAGCTGTGGACCAATGATTACTTGAAATTATGAAATTTCCTGTTGATCTGATAGTAAGAACTATTTCATAATGTGAGTATTTCAAAATCAACTATTTTGCTCTACCTGTCTTTGCTCCCCTCCGGCAAGGAGCCATTGGGAAGTTCAATATACAAATTGCTGTTATTCAACACAGTTCTCCAACTGATGTGTTTGGCATCCGTCAGCCTGGATTGGATAGTCAGGATTCTTGTCCTGTTACTTGATGTTATTTCCTCTGTTACATTCAGCCGATTATCCTAGGAAAGCAAGGCAGAATTTAGATTATTTATAGATCCCCTGAACTATAAGCATACTGACCAAACAATGCATGGACTTGTACCCCACATTTTCCAACAGCACAAGATTAGTTCTTGTGCTGGCTTACTTGCCAGGCCCACTATTCAGTTAGGTACAAATCAGATACTCTTAATAGCTAATCCAGAAACCACCCTCTTCCAATTCCTTTAAGCTTCTCAAGCCCTCCACAATTCAAACGGTATCAATCTCAATTTATAAAGAAGACGTGTACTTACAGAATAAAATAAATTAGCTGAAAGATTGTGATCCCTCCGACTATTCCCTCGCCCACCTGGGATCTTCAGGGGTGGGTGAGGGACATCAGGAGCACCACCGAGGCCCCGGACCCAGGTTACTACAGCAACTGAAGGACACCCTGGAACTGAGAGGAAGACAGAAATATTATTGAGGTCGAAATTCATGGGCAGACTAAAAATTTTCACATAATGTACCAAATATGGTAAAAAATAACCCATTATACCCTAGCTAGCAGAAAGTTATAGACCAGCACTTAGAAAGCCTGAGGTTGGAAATGTCTAGATCAGTGGTTCTTAACCTGGGTGATATTGCCCCCCAGGGGGCGATTTCATTTTTTAGGGGGGGGGATGGAACGAAAAGGGGCGATGTGGGGGCGAAGGAACGAAAAGGGGGCGATATGGGGGCAATGGAGCGAGAAGTTTTGGGGACACTTTTGAGACGTTTTCGTACAGTGCATGGCTGTATATCTGTCGTACAAAAATATCAGCTCACTCGCTATTAGTGGATTGAATTGTTTTCAAATGTTCCTCCAGCTAGCTTCAGTACAGAATGCCGTTCATATGTGAATATGCATCGCTTATCTTCATGCGCGTTGCGCAGCAGCCTCTATCCATATAGTGGTGCGCCATTGGCCAAAATGGGCAGTGATGGAGGGGGGAGTGCTTCTTTCGATACATCGAAAGAGTGGCTGTCCCGTGACGTCAGCTGTAATGTCAACATAACTGTTGAAACTAGGTTTATTGATGTCCATGTGTGTTTTTTTAGTGTTCCAGTGGAGTCGAAAATTTAATTTGCAGGTAGTGCCTTTCATTTTGAAGACCTCTCAACATGGCCAAGAAGAGGAAGTGTCGCCAATATTTGACGGAATACCTAAAATTGGGATTCATTCCATCTCCTTCCAACGTACAGCTTCCGTTTTGTCTTCTTTATGAGAAAACATTTTCAAATGAAGCGATGAAGCCTTCTCGACTGAAAGACCATTTGGTAAGAATTCATTCGGATAAAGCTGACAAACCGGCATCGTTTTTCCAATCCTTAAAGGCCAAGTTTGAGGGTCACAGCACTGTTGGGAAGTTATTTGGAAAATCGTCAGTCAATGCTGACAAGGGGCTCATTTGTTCCTATGAGGTTATCTCTGTTGATAGCAAAATGTGGCAAACCTCACACTATTGGAGAAACGCTGATTTTACCAGCAGTGAAACAGATTGTTGCCACCATGTTGGGGCCCAGCACTATCACGGAATCGATTCCTTTGATCAATGACACCGTATCAAAAAGAATTGATGAAATGGCTACTGATGCGGAAGAAAGGCTTATTGAAACCTTGAAAAATACAGAATTCGTGATGCAGATTGACGAGTCAACAATTTGTGAAAATGAAGCCTTGTTATTGGCTTATGCCTGTTTCATCTTAGTTCCTGCATTGCGGTTTGTTCTTATGCTCTTTTTATATTTCTTTTTGCGTCTTAAATTTCACTTGTAATTCAATCATTAAATGTTACTGCTTTTCTTTTCGGGCATTTCACTTTCTTGCAATTGAATTTTGCTTTCAGTGGTCATTACATTTAAGTGTCTTGAATAAATAAGATAATAATGAAATACATGTATCATGAAGTTTGGGAATAAAGTGACGGGTGGCACCAAAAATTTTCACACAGCTGAGATATGGGAAAAAGACTGGAAATAAATTATTTGCATCTATATGTCCTGATGCTAATTTTAAAGAAAACAAAAAAAGTGTTTGCATAAATTGAAAAATTATTTCCTATGTTGTGATTGAGAGGTTAAGTTGGGGGAGGGGGGCGATGACAACTTTCACTGACTCAAGGGGGCAATTCGTTCAAAAAGGTTAAGAACCACAGCTCTAGATAATCCCATCAGCAAATGGGGAGATGAGATTATCTCACTATCATTCCTCCTCTAAGTTTCTAGTAGTTACATGGGACATCTAACTTCCAGGAACTGCACAGTTGCCCCCAGAATCACACCTGGATATATACTGAGTGGGGCAGACTTCTCTTCTTAGCTTTGGTAGATCTGATAAGCAAACACAGAACCTTTGTGTGCTGCAATGCAACCTTTACATTACATAACCTTTGTATTCAGAGACTGTGATAAAAAGAACAGTAAACCTACATATAGATTACAGTAACACATTCTAACAGCCTGCCTTTGGAAATGATCTAGAAACTACAACTGGTAGAAATGTAGCAGCCAGGACGCTAGCAAGCAGAATAGTAGTACTGCAATGCAACATCTATTCTCCAGTTGATTACTGAATCCGAATCCAATTCAAAATGCTGGGCTTGAGCTGTAATGTTCCATGTGGCTTGGCTCCAGGATATTTCGGGGACCAGTGAATTTAAGTGAAATCTATCTAACCTCTAAGTGCATATTTAGAGGAAGGAGTTTAGGGTTCCATTTTGCAACAAGTGGGCATGAATCCAAAGATGGGTCCCATTATGGCTGCCCCATTATGGAATGAATCTGTGCTTACGGGTGCTTCACAAGGGATACAGTACATTTAATGAAGCTTTCTGGAATATGGTCAGTGCTGTCCTGATTTCTTAAGTGACCAGGTGATCTTGTTCCGTTTTTTAATATTATGTAGTTTTTATTGTTGAATTGGTTCTCTATTTTATTATTTTAAATAACTGGAAATTATCTGAGCTGGCCAGTATATAAGTTGTTAGTAAATATATTTTGCATTAAAATCAG
This sequence comes from Crotalus tigris, assembly GCF_016545835.1. NCBI lineage: Eukaryota > Metazoa > Chordata > Lepidosauria > Squamata > Viperidae > Crotalus > Crotalus tigris. The sequence goes on along the minus strand of NW_024100549.1, from coordinate 832,666 downwards.
ATCGCAATCCAACTATGCCAAATTAAAAAAGAACACCTTCCTGCAAACAGATAATTCCAGATGTAGTCCCATCTGAATGGTTACAGTATGTGTAACAGCCCATCCAGGTGTTTCATCTAGTAGTTTTTGTCTGCTGTTCTTAGGTTGTAGGTTTGCCACTAGGAAGCAAAACATTCTTAGGAACTTATACAGAAGCTCCCAAGTTAGAAAAGTCAGATGTTTCCTTTAGGACCCTAATTGCAATTATAGTACACAAGGCTTCCATTCTTTCTTAAGATAGGTTGGCCACCTATTAGGTGCCCCCATAATTTTCAGTTAAATAGATATAAAGTTATTTTTAAAAATGTGTGGGTCTGCGGCAATTATATTCTGTAAGAACTTTGGACGGTAATTCGATTATGCAACTTAAACATTTTGTCAGGTTGAAAGAAATCCCTTACAGCATTTGTTTGCAGAGAGGTGATTTTGTGTCACCAGCACCCAACTTATCTGAAAGCATTTATTTTGCCTTTAACACCAACCACAGCGACTACTGTTCCTGTTAGCCCCTCCCTCTGCACCATCCTTCATTCTGCAAGCTCACTGGGATTGCGTCACCACAGCAGATGCAGCAGATCAAGGTCCCCCTCGGAGGAATTCTCACAACCATCCTGCCAGCAGCCATTTGCAAAACAGAGGGGGGGAAATCCACCATTTTGAACACCCTTTAAAAATCCTTAAATCTTTTAGCACTAGGCATCAAATTAGCATTCCTAAAATGAATGCTTTAACAAGACTGATTTTTCTGCCATATGTGGTAGGCTTTTTTTTTTTTCAAAAAAAAGAAAAAGAAAATGCAAAACAATTATTTCCCCCTAAAGATACTATGTTGGTTCTTCAAACAGGTTCATCTTCCATTGTGTGTTCTTACACACAACTGAGCTTTGTGCTATGTGCAAATTTTTTTGATTAATGTGCTGTGTGACACTGGGAAGCAAATTTCACCCTGCACCAGTTGAGTAAATATTAAAAGTTTTAGGATTCACTCATAATACTTAAGGTTTCCTGCTTTGTATGTATTTGACTACTTCTTTTAAATTTTAAATTGTGAATTTGTTTTGAAGGGTAGTACATACACTTTAGCAATTAAACAATCAATGAATCCCAGAAGAATAGCTTCAGAAAAAATAGGCATTAGGGCTTAACATTGCTACTCTTGCATTATGAAACAGCATTTTACTCCATCATATGAGTAGTTTCAATACCTGCTGGCTAATGGAGCCCTAAAAAAAAAAAACCACTGAACTAGCTGAACATTGCTCTGTTCAATATGTCAGCTATATATCAGTTAAATTAGGGCTTAATTTCTCAAAAATCCTGAATTCACTCTTGTTTCCAAAGTGTTAACCTACACGGGTGAGCCAAAACATTCTGGTAAGGGGGCTGTGTTATGCAAGATAGATTCAGCCCAACCCTACTTTCTAATCTTTATCTTCCATACTCAAAAGCTGTATTGTGTCCTGAGGCATTTCAGTAGTTCTGAATCAAAGCCTTTTGAGGGATACATTATGCTTCCATTAGGTATTTCATCTGATATTGACATTATTCTCCACAAAAACTAAGCTGAATAGACTGCTCATCAACACCATTATTCAACTAAGGTATGAAGTATTCCAGCCCCATTCTCCATTATGTGGGAAATGTTTATGGGTAAAACAGCCCATTTTGCATACTTTTAAAAATGGTTCTTTCCTGCTTTGTTTAAATCTAACCAAGAGTGGATATAGAGAAATGGCAGGCAGTTCTTGCTGAAGCACATAAGACACTTTTTTTTCTTTTAAAGCTTGCTAAACAAATCCCTAAAATATCGTACACTGAAATCTCATACTGGCCATTCATTTCAGTCTGCCTGTTGGCACCATCGTTTTAGGTGTAGTAGCATTAATTAATGCTGCCAGTGCCTGGTCTAAAGTATAAAGGTCCAGGTATGGTAGTTCTTGGGAAATCTCAGCATCATTCATGTACTGCATATCTAACAGGCAGAAACTACACTAAATGAGATTTGATCAAATTTAAAAAGACGATTCAGATCTGGCTATTGGGGATGGGAAATCAATTATTTACTTTTATCACAGTACATAATTCAACTATCTGCTAAAGACAATTCACATTAGAATTGTCCCAAGTTGGGTCAGGAAAGCACATCTTACATAGAATCCCCAAGGACGAAAACAACTTTTATTCATAATGTTTCCCTTATTCCATCATATACAACTGAGAATAACAGTAAAACAGAAAAAGGAAATTCTTCTATGAACTGCACCATCAAGCTGAAATGGGCTCTATCTTAATGTAACAATTTCCCAACCACAGGAAGCTCTGGATGATGGCCTATAATCTCCCATTATTCACAATTATTGATCATGATGGCTGAGGATTATACATAATTCATTATCTGGGGGCCAAGAGGCCTGCTTCTTTTTATACCTCATGAAAAAACTTCCTTGGTTCATCAAAGTAATTTCCTTATTACAATGAAAATCTTCGTATCAGGAAAAAAAGTGTGCTCCAAGCAAAAATCTAAGCTTATCTCAAACAATGATTATAGTCTCAGAGCTGGTCTGATTCAGCTCCACTGCACTGACCTTTTTAGGAGAGATCCCTATTTCCAAACACTGGGTTTTCCCTGAAGCAGCTTTTTTCCCCCCAGATTGCATGGTACAAATGAAATATTGTGATCTCAATAGAGTTCACTGTTTATACCAAGGAGTAAAGATTGCTTAGAATATATGAACCCAAATTCAGAAGAAAAAAAAGATTTCAGCTACAACTGGGGGAATTAGTTCTTAGCTTGTAGAGCAGATCAATTACTGAAGAAAATTCTGTGCCACAAAGCCAAACACAAATAATTTTTTTCACAGGAGAATGATGTAAACTAAGTGAAGCCACATCATATATACAGGGGTGGCTGGGAATTACTTTCAGTTTTTCTGGAGAGTGATCTTTAAAAAAAAATCTATAGTCCATATTGCAGCAAAGATGTGTTGTTTCCTTCCCCAAAATGGTGGGGAACCAAAGCATTTTCCCTGTAATCATGATTATGACTTCAGAGGCCACTGTTAGTTTCAGCTTCTAACTGGAAAGCTGATTGCCCTAATGATTACCATTTTGCAAGCTAAGTAACATCTGCTAAGGATAAAATTAAATTTAAACAAACTGCTTGCTTATAACATTTCAGGATACTTCTGGTTATAAATTCAAACAGCTTCTCTTACACAGATACCCTCAAGATGAATTTATCTACAATTCTTATTACCAAACAGGCATGGACAGATTTGAAAAGCATATAATAAAACGTATTCTCCCTCATCCAATCGCAGTATATTTTAAATAAACTTTCTTCTATTGAATAGCATACATTTGTTATGTGAAAATCTGAATGTAAGAAAAGCCTGCCAATCAACTGCTTTCAGCTGTTACTCCTCAATTCTCATCATGGTGCCCACAATTCACTTAATTTGGGGGGGGGGCATTATCACATGGAGAGGAACAGATTGGATGCATGCGTAGAAAGACATAAAATCCCACTTTTGGGGGGGGGGGAAAGGTTCAGCTTTTCATATATAAAAAGAAAACTCCCTTTCTAATGGATCAACTAAAATCTTTATTTGTTTAAAGGCAAGAGCTGAAGCAGGAAACACCCACATGAAGACAAACTATGTCTATATGTATACTTAGGAATACCTTCATTTCATCTTAGTGCATATCTAAATAAGTATTAAACCACATTAGCTGGGAGAAAGAAGATTTTTCCTTCTATGATGATAGGGACATTTCATGTACAAGATGGATGATCATAATTCTGTCACTCACACATACACTAAACTTTGTTCCTTCTTGGGGAGGCATCTATTCCTGCCTAAAAAAATATACTTTTCCTACAACTACTTGATTGTTGGAATCACTAACATATATGTTAATGCTCAGCACCCACCGTGGAACCGAGAAAACATCTTATGTAAATACACAGGTTTTCATGTAATAGATATCACCTCAAATAGGACCTAATTTTTCCTAGGCAATGGATATTATATGAATAAGTTACAGGGGATCTTACTTATGCACTGTGAATAAGGGAGTAGCCAGACAGCAACTAATTTTATCAATAAAGGCCTGCTATCTTCCAATTCTCTCCTGACATATAAAACTAAAATTTCTCTATGCAAGTGGAGAAAAAAGAAGTTAACCCGAAAATGAATGAAGCTTTAATACAATTTTACTTCATTCTCCCTGTATTGATGGAATTACACGTACTTTTTAATGGGGTAAAATGAATAATTATTTTCATCAAGAGACTAATCAGAATTTTTCATCTTCTTTTCTCCTTTGAACCCAAGTAGTAATTAGGCAGAGAGCCAGTTTGATCTACTCTACTGGGTAAGGTAGCAACCAAGCTAGAAATGGGGAGACTGAGTTTTAGTCCCATCTTAAGTACAAAACCACCTAGGTCAGGGATAGACAACCTTGGCTCTTTTATGACTCATGGACTTCAACTCCCAGAAATGCTGGCTCAGGAATTCTGGGAGTTGAAGTCCACGAGTCATAAAAGAGCCAAGGTTGCCTACTCCTGACCTAGGGTGATCTAAGGCTAGTTCTCTCTCAGCCTTAGGAAGCAATAGCAAACCACTTCTGAAAAACCTTAACAAGAAAACTGCGGGAACTTAATCCAGGCAGTTACCAGCAGGGGACTGGAAGGCGAATACATACAGTAATAAGGCATCCACCAGCTTAGGCCGTATCTAGGGACAAGAGGGCAAGTGAAACACCTTCTGTTGATGTGTTAAAAAAAAAATCAGTTCCCCTTTTTACAACTGCACTGTTCTGGTCGGAAAGTACCCAATAAAAGCATACAGCTAGCAGGAAGTATAGAGCTCCTATAGAGAACCTTAAGAAGCGCACTCTTACGTTTTCTTCTTTTTTTTTTTATATGCCAGAGTTTCGGCTGCTAAGACGGAAGGGTTTCGGCCTGCCCCGTTCCCACAAGCTGTTCTGGAAGCTCTTGCAACTAGGGGTCGGGGCACAAAGGGTTAATAAACGGCAACTGGACGGCAATCCCAATAGCCGCGCCCTGTAAACTAAACGAAATATATATAGAAGGGGATCGCAGGAGACACGCATCCCTCCTCCTCCTCCTAATTTGGGAAAATCGATTCCTGATGGCGGAACTTCGAAGCGGCACAATTTGCCCCCGCAACGAGAGCGACATCGATTTCCGAGCCTCTCGCCCTACCCCAGGTTGCTAGGAGAAAGGGGGCGTGGTCCCGCTGGCTCCGCCCCCTCCCCGCGTCCCTGGGCGGGGCTCGTAGGGCGAGGCCGTGGGACTAGGCCGCGGAGCGTGAGGCAAAGCGGGGTTGTTCTTTTTGGCCGTTTTCCTCTTCTCTCCTCACCTCCTCAAAGCGGCGTTGGTGGGCAGGGTGGGCATGGTGTCGATACTGGTCTTTTTATTTCCTTCCTTCTCGCGGGCAAAGCAATGACTGTTGAGGATCCGCTGCAGGGAGGATTTCACCATCCGGGCCGCCCCCTGGTCGCCGAACCCCCGGTCGGGTCTTTGCCCTTTTCTCCTCCTCCTTCCAGCCCCCTCCTTCTCGGCTACCTCTTGGTAAGGACTTCCTTCGTGCTCCTCTCTTCGGCAGCACAAAATGGCGGGCGGCGGAGGACGGCCAACTGCCTTTATATGGCAGTGGGCGGAGATAGTCCCGCCCATCCGTGGCGTAGAATTGCGTAAGCGCGCCCACTTGTATTTAACGAAAGCCCAGCCTACTTCCGGTGTTGAGAACTGCACCCTCCCACTTCGAATCCGCTCCCTCGCCAATGCTTCGTGAAAGAATAAGACCACGCCCCCTCCCTCTTCTTCACCATTCGGTCGTGCGGTCTCTCTGAGATAAACAGTATTTTCTCTTCCGACCTCCTCGCCTTGAGGGGGGGGGTGCAAGTGGGGAAGAAAGCGTTTCTGATTGGCTGATGGGCCGAGACGAAGAAAAGGGAAGAGAGTATTGGTTCAAATGGCGCATACCGTAGTACAGTATTCGTTAGTCTACAGTAGGCGGGTCCACGTGGAAAGTTGTCTTTTTTCCTCATTGGCTTAAGGAACGTAAAGTTTAGCATTCAATTGGTTGTGAAAGGTGCCCTTCTCGAAGGGGACGACGACAAGCGGGGACAGAAGGTGAGGAATTTGCGCACGGTCAAGGCTTTAATGGCGGAAGCTTGAAAACAGGGCATCCCCAGGGGGCCGTTTATTCTCTATCAACCCCCTCCCTGAAATGGCAAAAAAATATTTATGAAATCTATATGGCCGTCCATTTTACAAAACGTGACCCTGGACGGAGTACACCCCTTAAAGTATAAAGCAATAAAAATATCTTACGCGGTTATATTAAAAAAAAATTAAAAAAAAAAAAGCACGCGCGAGATTCGATCAACAGAGCCCCTCAACATCCCACTGGTCGCCCAGGCCTGATGACAAAGCCAGATTTTGAGGGACTTCTGGAAAATAAGAGATGGAGATGACCTCACTTAAGGGTGGGGGAGAATGTTACACAAGGCAGAGGCCGTGGCAGAAAAGGCACAGAAAAAAATACAGCATGCAATAAAAAATCACCTTCAACAGTCCACTATGTATACTGCCTTGAACTCCTGAAGGAAGAATTCGGTTATAAATTCCCTAACCTTCCAATCTTCAGTGGCCCCAGGAGCCAGGACACAGTTCTCATTGTAAGCCCTTACATATACCATGGTAGCCAAAACTAATAATCATAATTATATTTACATTATTTTTAATTTAAACTATTTAAATTTGTTTTAAATTATTTTTAGTTATTTTTTTAAAAGAAATAGTTCATTTTTTAAAATCCTGAAGGAGGATCTCCTTCATCAATTCATAATTTATAAGGCAAAAATAAACTGGATCAGAAAAAAGCCATCTATTTCAAGTTTCTTCCTGTTCCATTGAATATTACTAATACTAATGAATAATTTAGAAAGAAGGAAAGACTATATTTTTATAAATGAAATTGTTGCAAAGCTTCCATAGGAATCTGTTTTGTCAAAATGAATTTCCAAAAGCTAAAATCCAATAGATGTATCTGAATAGGAAATATCAAATGCATTAGTATGGGTTGGAGAATAAACCATACTCATTACTAATATATATGAAAAAGTCTTGGTCAATAACAAGCTGAATGTGAGCAAACAATGTGATGCAACCATTAAAAAGCACAAATGCAATCCTAGGCTGCATCAGCAGAAATAGAGTGTCAAGACCATCAAATGTGAATTTATCAAATGTAAAGAACCCTACTGTGAGACAGCTTCAGGCAATTTGCTAATTGTTTTATTCCTTCTTCCCTAACAGGAAAATGTGGACGTAGTGGCAGAAAACATCCTACAAGTGATTGATTTCTCCCTAGTTAAAACTGTTTCAGATAGCAGGATGGGGGGGGGGGAGAGAATCTTCCTGAGATGCTAAAGATGACACTGTTAAGTCCTTCGAACAATGGCGAATGATGAAGACACATCTTGTACTAAACAGCTCTTTATTTCGTTTTCAGCCAAAACACCAACAACGAGCAAAGGCACGCAGGCCTCTTTTTATATGACCAGATCCCCGGACACAGTGGCAACAATCAGAGCGCTTTCGCACCTTGCGCATGCGCACAAAGCTGGCGCCACTCAGTCTGGTCCCGGGCAGCTTCTGGAATGCGCGGTACCATTGCAACGTCCCGAGCCTGCTTGTGCAGGCTCGGGACACAACAGACACCATAGTGTCAGAAAGCGTAGTTCAGGTTTATACAGTTTCAACTATTCAATGGGTCTTACAATTTATATTTTATTCAATTTGGTTGTATCTTACCTGTACATTGTCAAAAGTCCTTAGCAATTCTGTAGACCTATAAATAAGAATGTAAATAATAAAAAATATACTCTATTTAGTTATTTTTGTATAGGTGATACAGTAAATGCTTGATTAAGTCCAGTTTAAACAAAATGTGTAATTTTACATCGAGAAGAAGCATCATTGTGATGAAAAGTAGATAGTTGGATTTTTTCCATGTTTTATTTTGGATCAAAACATTTTTCCTTTTTTTGTAGTCTAATAAAATCTGATGATATCTTATGTATTATGTTTCACTGAATATAGAAGGATGCACTTGTAAGGACTTTTTTGTCTAATGTACTTTTTCTTTTCTGGATGTTTCCACCATATTGATCTTTTTTATTCATCCAATCATTGATATGCCTAAAGCTTAGTTGTTCCCACTCTATAGAATTGGTTGCAGTAATGTGGCATGTGTGAACATTAAGATAAACATCCCTTTTGTCTGGAAAGATAAATATTAAGCTCATTTAATTTCTGTTTTTGTTATATTAACAACATGATATAATGCTCTCATATAATTTCAGTGTTGTTATATTAATCTACTGTGGGAATTAGAGATAAAGAATTGCACCATACTAGTCTATTATTGCAGTTCCAGTTTCAACAGGAAAGGCTGTCAAAACAACAAATCCCAATGATGTTAAGTATTTATATCTGAGTTACTTTAAACTCAGTTCTATCTTCTTAAAGAACAGCAAATATTGAAGAAATATGTACACAATATCATCAATTGTTAAATTTAATAAGGCAAATTATTTCCTCATCACTTATCCAAGTAATGGATCATTTAGTTTTATTTCTATCTCAAAATAATGTATTCATAACCTTAGTCATATCTTATTACAGCCAAGGCAAGGAGTATTAAACACCAGTAGAAATAGTAAAACAAAATAGTAATAAAGATAGAGATCACCAGAGTGAAAACTGAAAAAAGATTCTGGAACAAGACAGTGGAAAACCAATCCCATACGGTAGTCCTCGACTTATGACCACAATTGGAACCAGAATTTCCATTGCTAAGCAAGGTGGTTGTTAAGAAGTCACATCTAATTTTATGACCTTTTTTGCCATGACTGTTAAGTGAATCACATCATTAAGTAATTCCAACTTCCCCCACTGACTTTGCTTGTTGGAAGCCAGCAAGGAAAGTTGCAAAAGCCAATCACGTGACCCTGAGATGTTGCAACTATGATAAATACATGCCAGTTGCCAAGCATCCAGGTTTTGATCAGTTGACCATGCAGATGCTATGATGGTCGCAAGTGCAAAACCAGTCGTTGCTTTTTCCAGTGTCATTGTAAATTTGAATGATGACTAAGCGAATGATTGATGACTTCCTATACTAGTGTTAACACAATTAAATTGACATCCAGTTTTCATATATTCACCAATTGTTGAACTTGACTCAAAGAAATGTTTACTTTTACATACAAAGACACACATAAAAAGAACCCTGATTACTGGATAAGCAATCCGGCATATATGTTATGTAATATAATGTTAAGTTCCTTCCCAAGGTTTGAAAACAATCTTATATGCCATCAAGTCATTTTCAACTGGATTCATGTATTATTCTAAGCCAGTAATAGCGAACCTTTTAGAGACTGAGTGCCCAAACTGCAACCCAAAACCCACTTATGCATCATCGAGTGCCATTGGCTGGGTGTGGCCAATTGGGTGGGCATGGCTGCCGTTGTAACGGCAGACTGGGTGGGACTAAAAAGTTTGATAAATCAATTCCAACTTTGCAAGAACTTTTTTTTTCCTGCGAGAAGTTGAAATTGACTGATTGAATTTTTTTTTTTTTTTTTGCACACAGTGGCGGAGGCCTAAAGCGAAAAGGTTTTATAAAACCCAGCTGAAGGCCTAGGACTGGGGCGACGGCGCGCATGCCCACAGAGAGGGCTCTGAATGCCGCCTCTGGCATCCATGCCATAGGTTCGTCACCAGTCCTAAGCCGTTATTCATTTAACCATGTTTGTTTTTAATAAACTACAATTGGTTAGGCTCACATATGAAAAGTCATAAATTGCTTATGGCCTATGGTTTATGACAAAAAGCGAGATTTGCAAACCCTAGTGGGCAAGTTCACACATTAAAGCTAATAAAGGTGGGATATAAATAAATATAAGCTAAAATTAAAGAAATCACATTATGACATAGTTTGATGTGCAGTCCAACCAATATCTGCGCTAGCTTCCCAGTATCTTTGTAAAAGTTCTTTGTGTTAAAATGTGTGCTTTGTTGGGTGGGGGAACATTGGGAGAGGATCTATTTAGCTAAGTCCAAACATTTATGTGATATATTTTTGGCTTGGTCAAACTAAGCATTTGGGGCATTGAATTATAAGGGAGCTAGCACTTTTAATTGGAATTGTTGGTCAGGAAAGAAAATTCTATGATTCTTCAGATTATTGTTGCTACACTGGTTTCTGTTATCAGTCACTTTATTTTCCCTCTAGTTCAGTGGTTCTCAACCTTTTTAATGCCGCGACCCCCAACCGGTCGTAAGTCGAGGACTACTCAACTGGTGCAGCACCGTTTGCAGAATGGGACTTTTGGCAGGGTCAGCAGGGCAGAGACAGCCTGGACAATTCCTGTTGGCTTTTGAAAGTCAATAGACCCACAGGTTGAGAACCATTGCTCTAGTTCAATGGTGGCGAACCTATGGCACGTGTGCCAGAGGCGGCACCCAGAGCCCTCTCTGTGGGTACACACGCCATGCCCCAGAGATGGCAACCGTCCCTCTTCAACCAGCTGCCCGCTAACTCGCCAAGGTCCCACGTGGCCAGATGCATCCCAGCACCCATGTGCTCGCTGGCCTCTGTGTGCAGGGGCCGATGGTGTCAGGCAGCAGCCACCCTGGACCCTGCCTCACCTTGCCCTGTGACAATGACATCCCCGCTCTACCTCGCCTTGCCTCACCCTGCAGGACGAGCCTCCTGCCCACCCACCCCCCTGCCAGAGACCCCCTGGATCTCCCCCAACCCTGCCCGGCCCCCACAAGTGTCCCTCCCCATGAGCAATATCAAGCTGATCACGCCCACCTTGACCACACCCACCCAATCTGCCATGACCACCATAGCCACACCCACCCAGTGGGCCATGCCCACCTGGCACCCAGAGATAAATAAGTAGGTTTTGGGTTGCAGTTTGGGCACTCGGTCTCTAAAAGGTTCGCCATCACTGCTCTAGTTCCTATCTTGCCTTGTTAAAAATAAATTGCTTTGGCTATAAATTAACACTGCTATGCCCTGCTGTTCTTGCGCATTTCCATTGAGTCCTGGTACATATTAAATCATTTGACTTAAGTTATATAATGCAGTCTAGATGGGCAGATTGGCCAGCAGAGTTTTTATCCTTGCATTTTTCCTCTACCGTAGTTGTTTCTATTTTGTGCTATTCTGTATGGCATCAAACAGGTTTTTAACCAGCTTCTTTTTTAAAAAGACACGGGGCAAATATCCAAACTACAATTGGCTTGCTTTGTTTATTTGAACATTTACATCTCTAAATAATGCTGTGAGACTCTTGCCTCATTGTTTAGAATTCCATAAATACTGTACACTAAACAAGGTTGCGCAGCAGATCAGATAGTTGCCTCTGGGTTGGCAGGACTTTCTGATTTAAAAAGATTACTTTGTGTACAATATTCTGTGAGGACCCAATCGGTCTGATCAGTTTGATGTAATTTATGGTTTAAGCACTGAGTTTACTTATGAAGCCATGAGAAAGAGAAGGTTGGTTTTACTTTAGTGATCTGAGGAGCTGTGACACACGCTAAATCAAGGACCAAGAATGTGAAACAGTAAATATGTGGAGGAATATCTTTGCCAACAACACAGCTCATTCCAGAACGTGTTATTATACATGGTTTTCCAATGTCTCATAAACTGTAAAGTCCATGGAGAGTTTCTGGGTGGGAACACCCAATGTCCTAAAAAGATAAATCCTTATTTATTATATTTATTTATCATATGACATATCATAGATGGACTACCAATATATATTAACATTTCATCTAAATTAGTAGAACACAATAAAATATAAATGTTAAAAAGATAATAATAATAGTTATTATTATTATTATTATTAGTAGTAGTAGTAGTAGTAGTAAAGTTGGAAGGGACCTTGGAGGTCATCTAGTCCAACCCCCTGCTTAGGCAGGAAACCCTACACCATTTCGGACAAATGGCTGTCCAGTCTCTTCTTAAAAACTTCCAGTGTTGGCACATTCACCGCTTCTGGAGGCAGGTTGTTCCACTGGTTAATTGTTCTGTCAGGAAGTTTCTCCTTAGTTCTAGGTTGCTTCCCTCCTTGATTAGTTTCCATCCATTGCTTCTTGTCCTGCCTTCAGGCGCTTTGGAAAATAGCTTGACTCCCTCTTCTTTGTGGCAGCCCCTGAGATATTGGAACACTGCTATCATGTCTCCCCACGTCTTTCTCTTCATTAAACTAGACATACCCAATTCCAACAACCGTTCCTCATATGTTTTAGCCTCCAGACTTCTAATCATCTTTGTTGCTCTTCTCTGTACTCTTTCTAGAGTCTCAACATCTATGTTGAGATCTGTGTTCAAATAACAGTGTCTAGGCCAGCTATGCTGACTAAGGAATTCTGGGATCTGAAGTCCACAAGTCTTAAAGTTGTCAAGGTTGCAGACCCCTGGCCTAGGCCATCTAACCATTGAAGCGCAGCATCATTTATATTTTTTAAAAAATAAAATACTGAACTGGTATATGCCCTCAGCTTACAACTGGTCATGACGTGACCTACAGTTTGATATGGGACCCCACAGTCACACTGAGGGGAGGATACTATGCCTCATTTATACAGAGTCCTGGTAGACACCATGTGAGGTGTGAATCCTATTCAGGATTGTCCATTGCTGATGTGGTAGTTGAAAGCCTGGCACCTATTTTGGGGTCATTTATATGTCTTCCTATGACTGGCTGTTCAGTGATCCATCTGCCTTTCCATTGGGATCCAAAAGCCATTATGTTTCCAAACTTTTATTGGACTGTAACATAGACATGGCCATCCTTCAAGAAACACACGTAGAAAATGAAGATAATCCCTATAAAACATACAGAACAAAGGCAATTATGGTTCTGCTGGTGGGTAGTGTAGCAACTCCTGATATCGTAGATTCTTGGAATTAAATATTAAATGGGACATGATCCAGTTAAACACTGTCCTTGTTATTCCGTTAGGAGTGCAGACTCTGGTTTTAATATAAAGTATAAATAGCATTAAGATATAGTAGAGCACATACATCTTGTCTTCCCCTCAAACCTCTGGGTTGTGGTTTGGGGCTTAAAGTAGGCCAAGTAAGTGCTTTTGCCATCCATTAGTAATGTGATATGGGGAAATATTGAAGTTGTGTTATTTGTTTGAAGTTTTAGAATGGGACACAGGGGGCTGAGTTAATATTGCTCATGGTCCATCATTTTCTTGGTTATAGTACCACTGTAAGAACAATATAGAGCAGGGGTCCCCAAGCCCCGGTCCGTGGACCAGTACTGGGCTGCGGCATACCAGCAATCGGTCCGCACAAACAAGCAAAGCACCATCCATGGGATGCAGACACCACGCAAAACCACGCACCCTCCGGTCCATGGAAAAACTTCTTTCCATGGAACCGGTCCCTGGTGCCCAAAAGTCCATCTTCCCTTAAATTCTCAGCACGGAAACATACGGATATTATGTCATGCTCCCATGGACAGGAATTTTCATAATTTCTGCACACACCTCTTGGAGGTTGGGGGGCATTTTCTGTCTTTTAAAGAGTATATCGTATGTGGTATTTTCAGTCCTCTCCTGCCAACTAAGCAGTTGGAAAGCATGCAAATGTGGGTCAATAAATAAGTAATATTTTGGTGGGAAGATAACAGCGTTCCGTCACGGCGGCCACATGACCACAGAAACACCTTTGGACAATGCTGGCTTCCTCAGCTAAGAAATGGAGATAAACACTGCCCCCTAGAGTCAGATATGATTGGGCAGGGGAAACCTTTACCCTTTTTTAGATTTTCAGTTATACAGTCCTGACCACCAGGAGGTGCTGTGTCCCAAGTTCCATCCTCATTGGGGGACACAGTGCCTCCTGGTGGCCAGTATAACTGGGAGCTGTCTCAAGGAAAGCGATCACATGGGGGACAGAAGAAGCGATACAAAGACACGCTATAAGCTTCTCTTAAGTCCCTGGATATTAACACCATCTCTTGGGAACTTCTGGCGCATGATCGACCGACATGGCGCACCTTGGTGTACCAGGGTTGCCAGACATATGAACACAGAAGGACAATCTTGGCACAAGAAAAGCGAGCACTCCGCAAAGCCAGAGCTGCAAATGCTGAATCAACAGTGTCTACATTTCTGTGTTCAGTATGTGGCAGAACATTCTGTGCTAACATTGGTCTTATTAGCCACCTACGGACACATCGTTGATGGCCCACAACCCACAAGATGTCAAGGTCTTCATCGAAATCGATGGACGAACAACATAACTGGGGACTCCTCAGGTGTTGGATTCTCTGGGTTTGAACCTCATAGAATAAAGTCTGACTGCCTGTGTGTGAAGAATGCCAGTAAGAGTGAAATCAGATAGAGATGTGCGGCATCATCGGGGGGGGGGTCTAGGCTACAGTACAATGCCATGCTTTTTTTTCTTGGAAGTAGAGCTGCTTCCCAATGGCTGTTTGAATGTTCTGGGGCCCTAGATTAAAATGGTAATTCCACAAGGTGCCCAGGTGAGACCATCATTCCATATTTTAAACCCACTTCATCTTATTTTTCTCTCAGCAGGAATAATCTGTTCACTAGAAACACCAGGAACCAAAGAACAATTTGATAAAAATGTGTGTGCTTCTTTGCTTTTGATGTCTGCAGAGATATTAATCATACTCATTTCCCCTTCCTACGCATTTCCTGTTCACTGTCGTATCAATTGTTGCAAGCATTGCTGGGAGTTTTTTTTAATATACTTGCAGGTACAATTCTTTTAAAGAATTTTCTGCAGTAATTCTGGGATTGCAGAATATTGCCACATTTACTAGTTTTTGTTGTTGTTGTTTTCTGAATCTTGCCTACACAGTACTGTAGCTGGCTTTTCACCATCCATTTCAGAGTAGAAGGAATGTTTTCCAGCACAATAGAGCTTTAGGAGAATTAAAATCTTGCTTTTAGCTTCTTTTGCTGACATTAAAAAAAAAACCTTGCTGCCTGCTGTTTTTAATAACATGCATTAAGGATTAGAAAGCCATTACAGAGAGGAATGTTCAAGCTGTGTTGAATAAATACATGTACCCAACGCCTAAGGAACGCCAACAATGCCGATGCCAATTCTGAGGAGGAAGGAGACAAAAATAAAATAATTATTAGCCTTTTGGCAGATGATGGCCAAATCTCTCTCTTTAAGCTGACTTCATAAATCCTATTATTAAATATTTTATTGCAAATTAATTTGTTTTGTTGTAATAAAATATAAGGATGTGGGTATTATTATAGGAGGACTCTGCAAGAGGGGCCAAATTGTTAAAGTGTTTTGAAATCTGGAATTCCAGGATTTTGTTGTTGTTAAAGACACAAAACACATGTGCCCAACTGCAGGTGTATTTAAGGGAGATAACAGGGAAGAGACAGCTGGAGAGGCAGTGAAGAGGTAAACAGGACAAATATGTAAAAGACCAAATACATGCTCTTGTGATCAGTCTCAAATGTGGACAGGATGTGGTGCTTTTTTTTTTGTAACAAAGAATTGAAATGAGTTCTACATTTCCTGTGCTGCAATTCTGCTTTCGACAAGAAATGGAAAAGCCACAATAAACAGGTAGTCCTCGACTTACTACCACAATTGAGCCCAAAATTTCTGTTGCTAAGTGAGACAGTTAAGTGTCTCATTTTGCCCCATTTTACAACTTTTCTTGCCCCAGCTGTTAATTGAGTCACTGCAGTTGTTAAGTTAGTGACACAGTTGTTAAGCGAATCTGGCTTCCCCATTGACTTTGCTTGTCAGAAGGTCACAAAAGGGGATCACATGACTCTGGGACACTGCAACCGTCATAAACATGAGTCAGTTGCCAAGGGTCTGAATTTTGATTACGTGACCATGGGGATGCTGCAAGGTTGTAAGTATGAAAAACAGTCATTAGTCACTTTTTCGGTGCTGTTATAACTTTGAACAGTCACTAAATGAACTGTTGTAAGTCGAAAGACTATCTGTAATATCAGAAAAGGGTCATACAGCATGTGGAAGCTTCAGTTTATTTATTTATTTATTTATGAGACTTATATACCGCTTTAAGTGCAAGCACTCTCTAAGTGGTGTACACCAGTAAGCAATGTATATATATATTTACATTGCCCCCAACAATCTGGGTCCTCATTTTACCTACCCCGGAAGGATGGAAGGCTGAGTCAACCTTGAGCCGATGAGATTTGAACCGCTGACCTGCTGAACACAGTCAGCTAAAGTGGCCTGCAGTACTGCACTCTAACTGCTGCACCACCTTGGCCCTTGGGTAGTTCAATAACATTTGATTTATGGCAAGCCTACATAAGGGCTAAGTTGCACATATTGCAAGTTCCTAAGTGCTTGCTAATAAAAGCTTCTTTCAACATATAAAAAAACTATTTAACTTGTTCTTTGCATCTGCCTTTACACAAAGGGAAAAAACAGACCAACCTATCAAACATAGTGCCATAAAAAACAGAATAGAAACACAAGTTAAGATAGGCAAGAAAATGGTAAGTGAGCACTTGTCCAGCCTAGACGAGTTCAAATCGCCAGGACCAGATGGATTACACCCCAATATTTCAAGGAACTGGCAGATGTGATTTCAGAACCACTGAACTATATTTTTCAAAGATCCTGGAGCACAGGGGAACTACCAGAGGACTGGAAAAGAGCTAATGTGGTTCTCATCTACAAAAAAGGAAAAAAAATGGACCCAGGAAATTACAGACCTATCATCCTGACCTCAATACCTGGGAAGATCCTAGAAAAGATAATCAAACAACAAATCAGTGAAAACCTAGAGCAGTGGTTCTCAACCTGTGGGTCGGGACCCCATTTGGGGTCGAACAACCATTTCACAGGGGTCGCCAAACAACTCAGTCCGCCATTTTTCCCCCTTTTCCTTAGCTGTGCTACTCCCTTTTATTCTATTGGCTTTTGAAAGCCAATAGAATAGACTTTCAAAAGCCAATAGGAATTGTCCAGGCTGTCTCTGCCCTGCTGAGCCCACCAAAAGTCCCAGTCTGCAAACGGTAATGCACCAGTTGAGTAGTCCTCGACTTACGACCGGTTGAGTAGTCCTCGACTTACGATCGGTTGGGGGTCGCGGCATTAAAAAGGTTGAGAACCACTGACCTAGAGGCAAACAAAGTCATTACTAAAAGCCAACATGGGTTTGTCAAAAATAGATCATGCCAGAGAAGTCTTATTGCATTCTTTGACCAAGTGACAAAATTAGTGGATCAGAGGAATGCTGTGGACATAATTTACTTGGACTTCTATAAGGTATTTGATAAAGTAGATTACAAACTACTACTTGATAAGATAGAAAAATGTGAGGTAGACAGCATCATCACCAGATGGATCCGTAGCTAGCTGACTGGCCATACTCAGCGTGTGGTCCTCAATGGAACTGCATCTACATGGAGGGACGTGTGTAGTGGGGTGCCCCAGGGCTCTGTTCTGGGCCCAGTGCTCTTCAACATCTTCATCAACGATTTGGACGAGGGGATAGATGGGGAACTCATTAAATTTGCAGACCACACCAAGCTGGCAGGAATAGCCAACACTCCAGAAGACAGGCTTAAGATACAGAAGGATCTGGACAGACTTGAACACTGGGTGCTATCTAACAAAATGAAATTCAGTGGTGAAAAAAGTAAGGTTCTACATTTAGGCAAGAAAAACCAAATGCACAGGTATAGTATAGAGAGTACCTTGCTCAATAGCAGTAACTGTGAGAGGGACCTCGGAGTCCTAGTGGATAATCACCTAAATATGAGCTAGCCGTGTGCTGCAGCTGCCAAAAAGCCCAACACAGTGCTCGGCTGCATAAAAAGAGGGATAGAATCAAGATCACATGAATTGTTAATACCACTTTACAATGCCTTGGTAAGGCCACACTTGGAATACTGCATCCAGTTTTGCTCACCGCTATGCAAAAAAGATGCTGAGACTCTAGAAAGAATATAGAGAAGAGCAACAAAGATGATTAGGGGACTGGAGGCTAAAGCATATAAGGAACGGTTGCTAGAATTGGGTAGTTTAGTGAAGAGAAGGACAAGGGGTGACATGATAGCAGTGTTCCAATATCTCAGGGGCTGCCACAAAGAAGAGGGAGTCAAGCTATTCTCCAAAGCGCCTGAAGGCAGGACAAGAAGCAACGGGTAGAACCTAAGCAAGGAGAGAAGCAACCTAGAACTAAGGAGAAACTTCCTGACAGTTAGAATAATTAACCAGTGGAACAATCTGCCTCCAGAAGCGGTGAATGCTCCAACACTGGAAGTTTTCAAGAAGAGACTGGACAGCCATTTGTCTGAAATGGTATAGGGTTCCTGCCTAAGCAGGGGGTTGGACTAGATAATCTCCAAGGCCCCTTCCAACTTTACTATTATTATTATTATTATTATTATTATTATTATTATTATTATTAATAATAATAACAACCAATAGTAATAGGCGCCTTGGGTGCAATCCCAAAACAACTGGAGCACCACTTGAACACCATTGGCATTGACAAATTCGCTATTAGTCAATTGCAAAAGGCGGCCTTACTAGGAACTGCTTCCATCCTGCGACGATATCTGTAATACCATCAAACATCCACATCTGCCTATCCCAGGTCCTGGGTAAGGACTCGATAGGTAGACAAAATGCCAAATCCAGTCTGAACATCTGGCTGACTGTGCGATGATCTATAATAATATAATCAGCCGGGTCTCCTAAGACTTTTTAATCTTTGCTCTTCTAATTTAACTGATCTTGAAGCGAGCAAAGCAATAAAACTTTCCTTGGGATTTTTTTTATAGCAACTTTTCTTCAGCGTTACAACTAAAAAGATAAAAACCAATACAAACTTTTTAAAAAAAAAACTAACAGAACAAAAACAGAGAACGTGCAGAAGAGAGAAAAAAGAGAAAGAAAAAGAGAAAAGGAAGAAAAAAAATAAGAATATAATAAAGAAAAGAAAAAAAGAAATGTGTAAAGAAATTACTTCCTCCTTCATCACAAGTATAAACAATTTTAGTAATTTATCACCTTCTCTTAAAATACAGCAAATCTCTTCTTCCCATATCTCATCTCTTTTCCATAAAGAGATCCTTAAAGCCTCCTCCATTCAGTTAAACCGGTAGTCAGCAGAAGACCATTAAGCTTTACCAGAGATGATAAAATACCCAGGGTGGATCTTGACTTACAACTTAGCTACTGTTTGAATTTCCAGCAGACATCCCCAGAGCTACTTACAACCAGTTTTTGAAGTTACAATAGCCACATGCACACACACACACACACACACACACACACACACACACAAACACACACGGTCACGTGATCACATTTAGGCTATTTGTAGCATTTGTAGTCATATGACCACAATTTGTGATTTTTTGCTGGTTTCTGGTTTCTAGCAAAAAATGCCCATTGGGGAAAATGGATTCATTTAATGACCACTGCATTCATCTAAAATGAATACTACAAAAATGTAGTAAAATGGAATCCACTCACATGATGCCTCGATTTGCAAACACAACAACTTATAAGCATAATTTTGGACTCAATTATGGTAATAAATCAAGGACTACCTGCATTTTAATCTTGATCAAATAAGTCAACTGTAGATTCTTTCCTTTTATTTTTAACACTCTTGTTCTTTAATCGCTTCAAATAATGTTCTAGAAGTTGATTTCTTTTCATTTTTTTCTTTGTCCCTTCTCACAAAATTCTTCAAAACTTTAACAAATCATTTCGTTAAAAAGCCAATATGGGAAAGTTATCCAGGTCAATCTTTTGGTTCATTTGTATGTCTCTTATAATCATTAAGACATCAGCTGGTTTCATCTATATATCCTGTATAGGATCTTTTTCTGAATCATTCTTGTATTCTGTCATTTTTAAATCTACCTTCAAATCAGTCTCAGTTTTGTCCAGTAAAACCTGTTCCTCTTCCACATCATCTTTTAAACATATTCTATCTCTAATAGCAGACACTCTTAAAATTAACTTCTGGATCCATTGTTCACAAACATCCTCCAGCATTAAAATATTGTGCTCTATTCTGTATTAGTAAGTCAAATTGAAGTGTTCTTCTTTAATTGCAATCTTTAGTTTTCTTTCTGGTTCCCTCCAGTATCCAATGTTCAAAGTCCTGCCTATCACACTTTTTTTAGAATTCAAAACACATTTTTCCCCACAGACAGGATTCTTATAATTAATTTCAAAATCTTACTTCAAATCCATCTGGATGCTTAGTCCATTTTTAAGTTTCTAAAATTCAACATACCATCCATCTTTTTGCTGCTTATGCCCAAAAATTATTTTAAGTCATTAAACCTGTATTTAAAACTTATTTTGCTAAGGATTGAAGGAGACTAACTTAGTGCTGTAACAAAAGGTATTGATATCAAGGTTCCTAATATGTGAAAAGCAATTAATAAGCAATTTCCAAAAATGCTCAGGAAAGGAATGTGAATCCTGTATCCATAATGGCTTCGAACACAGTTTCCCTCATGTCTCACAGATCAAAACCCTCCCTCTTGTGGTCTCTTCGTGTGGAGCAATTGCCTGGAGCACTTGTGGATAATCCTAAATCCTCTCCTTGTCCAGAGAGGAATTTCAAAGAACTGGTCTGCTCACCTGCTCTTCATTCCACCGCAGTCTTCAGTTTGTCATTTCTTCCCCGGAAATCCAAATCCTGCCTTGGCATTTTGAAACACTGCTGTTTTGACATTGGATGATCGAATGATGACTCAGCTATTACTTGCTTTAGACATACCCTACGTGCCATAAAAAAGATTTACTATACTAATTACCTTTCATTGTTATGATAATGATCATATTAATTCATTGGAACTTTTGAAAGGATAGAAGGGAAAGGCATAGCTGAGCATCAGAATGCCTACTGTGTGTGTAAAAAAATCTAAGCTCCTGTCTGTGGCATCTCCAACTGAAGAAATAGCAAGAGCACTTAGATTTATATATTGCTTCACAGTGCTTTACAGCCCTCTCTAAGCAGTTTACAGAGTCAGCCTATTGCCCCCAACAATCTGGATTCTCATTTTACTGACCTTGGAATGATGGAAGGCTGAGTCAACCTTGAGCTGGTCAGGATCGAACTCCTGGCATTGGGCAGAGTTAACCTTCAATACTTCATTTTAACCACTGTGCCACCTCAGCTCCTGTGGCTAGATTGAGGCTAGAAAGAAAGTAAAATTCCAATGAGCCTAGAAAGAAAGTAAAACTATCTATACCAATCAGAGAATGCTAAGATTTATGAGAAACTTCCTGACAGAACAATTAACCAGTGGAACAACCTGCCTCCAGAAGCGGTGAATGCTCCAACATTGGAAGTTTTTAAGAAGAGACTGGACAGCCATTTGTCCGAAATGGTATAGGGCAGCGGTTCTCAACCTATGGGTCGCGACCCCATTTGGGGTCAATCGACCATTTTCGGGGGTCGCCAAAGGTGGCGATCCACCATTTTTCACGCGCCGTGCACGCGCGCCGCGCACGGGGGCGACACCGCGCATGCGCGTTGCGCATGGGGGCGACACCGTGCATGCGCGTTGCGCATGGGGCATCATGCATGCGCATCGTGCATGGGGCGGCGTGCATGCGCGTCGCACATGGGGGTGCCGCGCATGCACGCCGCGCATAGGGGCCCCGCCCCCATGCATGCGGTGCCGCGCATGTGCAGAACGTTTGTGTGACGGGGGTCGCCGTCACACAAACGTTGAGAAGCACTGGTATAGGGTTTCCTGCCTGAGCAGGGGGTTGTACTAGATGACCTCCAAGGTCCCTTCCAACTTGATGATGATGATGATGATGATGATGATGATGAATAATTGTAAAAATGGGGGTAATTTTATGTGCCAACTGTCATTTTACAATGTGGTGCAGATAGTCCTTGACTTACAATCATTTGCTTAGCAACCATTTAATGTTACAACGGCACTGGAAAAAGTGACTTATGACTTGGTCCTCAAATTTATATCCATTGCAGCATTCTCACAATCACATGGTAACAATCCAGGAGTTTGGCAACTGGCATGTATTTGTGACAGTTGCAGTGTTCCAAGGTCATGTGATCACCATTTGTAAACTTCTCAGCTGGCTTCTGACAATCAATGAGGGGAAGCCAGACTCGCTTAAAACAACCACACAATTCAATTAACAACTGTGGTAAAAAAAGTCATAAAAAGGGGCACAACTCACTTAATAACTGCCTTGCTTAGCAACAGAAATGTTGTGCTCAATTGTAGTCATATGTCGAGAAAATGTGGATTATATGAGGAAGATCTATAGCGGATTAGTAAATATTTTGATTGTTATTTAATTAATGTCAATGTGGAAAATATTATTTTTAACAATATGATTGCTATTTCCTAGTACATGATTTTATTTTGATGAATGTGATGATTATTATATTCTAATATTTTTATACCTAGACAACACACTGTTCAATACAGAAATGGATTTTTTGATATAACAACAACAACAACAACAACAACAACATAATAATAATAATAATAATAATGATAATTTAAAAAAACTGGTGGGATCATAAAATAGAGAAAGTCATAGAAAATGATAAAATTAAACTGTTCTGGGACTTCAGAATTCAAACAGACAAGCACCTGCAACATAACACCCCAAACTTAACAATTGTCGATAAGAAAGACAAAAAAGTCTGGATAGTGGACGTGGCAGTGCCTGGAGACAGCAGAATAGACGAGAAAGAACTGGAGAAGATAACAAAATACAAAGACCTACAAATAGAAATAGAAAGACTGTGGCAAAAGCAAGGAAGGGTAGTACCAATAGTCATAGGCTCCTTGAGTCCAATCCCAAAACAACTGGAGCACCACTTGAACACCATTGGCATTGACAAATTCACTATTAGTCAATTGCAAAAGGCAGCCTTACTAGGAATTGCTTCCATCCTGCGACGATATGTGTAATACCATCAAACATCCACATCTGCCTATCCCAGGTCCTGGGTAAGGACTCGATAGATAGACAAAATGCCAAATCCAGTCTGAACATCTGGCTGACTGTGCAATGATCCATAATAATAATAATAAAAGTCAAGAACTACTTATAGTTGGTGTATCAATAGTGGCATCCCAGAAGATCCTGGAATCTAAAACAAAAAATATCACTTATTAGGTACTGAAGAATTTAAATGTAAAAATAAAATAAAATAAAATAAAATACCTCCCAGGTAGAGAATGAACTGTAGCTCAAGGACAGGACACATGCTTTGAGTCAGATGGTGCCATATCCAATCTGGGGGAAAAACCTCTCTTTGCCTCAGGCATGGAAAACAGTTGTCAGCAATAAACAATTCTGGATTGGATCAACCAGTGATGTCGTGATGTTTTACTCTCTGCAGCTAGGTTCCCAGTATTTATGCATGCCCTGCCCTCAAAAACACAAATATTTATAATATTTGTATATGCTTTTGAGTATCAACACAATTTAGAATTAACTGCGGTAAATATGATTCTCGCCACAGTCAAGAAGGCTGACCTTTTTTGCTTAATATTTGTTATCCAGATGCTACCTTTAGACCAGGGCTCCCCAACCTTGGCCACTTTAAGACCTGTGGACTTCAACTCCCAGAATTCCCCAGCCAGTCCACAGGTCTTAAAGTGGGCAAGGTTGGGGAGCCCTGCTTTAGACAAACAATTTGTAGATCCTGTGGAACGTACTTGAAAATCCAGTGACATAGTCCGGCCAGTAGGGGGCGCTATACGAACATTAAATTAAAAGGGCCAGACCGTAGTCAAACTCTTTTCCAGTTATTTTAAATATTACAAGGGTTCCCAAAGAGATCCAGAACTTTGGCAATGACTTCTATAAGTCTGAATGCATTTCAGTTGGCAAATGTTGATTAAAGTAACCGCAAATAATTCTTTTTAGAAGTGCTCAAAGTCATAGGAAAATACCAATCTGTGGTTAGGAGAGAAAAGATCTTTACTCTCCCAAGCCTTACTTTCCCATTGCCA
Source organism: Crotalus tigris (assembly GCF_016545835.1). Taxonomy (NCBI): domain Eukaryota; kingdom Metazoa; phylum Chordata; class Lepidosauria; order Squamata; family Viperidae; genus Crotalus; species Crotalus tigris. The sequence goes on along the minus strand of NW_024100549.1, from coordinate 808,506 downwards.
AGTATATTTGATCTGTTGGAAGCTGCAACCCAGTCTTCTAACTTTTTGAAGGACCAGAGGAAGCTATCTGATGATGCTGTGACATTATTGTGAAAGGCACCGGTCACAGTCTTCTGGTGATTGGCACAAAATCACCTAGCCAGTTTTCATGTCCAAAGCAGAACTGGAACTCACAGTCTTCTGGTTTCTAGGTTGATGTGGCTTTTATGCATGTAAGTTGAACTCTTACTTTGTTCAACAACAGCATTTATGAAAAGAATCTCAACAAGTCAAACATATTTTCAGAATGAAGGGTCCTTGGTGCTCTCTGAACTTGCTTGTTTTCTTGCAGATGTTTCATTACCCAAACTAGGTAACATCATCAGCACTAGTGCTAGTGCTAGCACTGGCGATGTTACCTAGTTTGGATAATGAAACGTCTGCAAGAAAGCAAGAAAGCTTAGAGAGCACCAAGGACCCCTCGTGTCAACCCTGAGCTACAAATATTCTCCTTTATTAATATTTCCAGGGTACTTCAGCAAAAATACATAATTTCCAAATATTGGGGACAAATAGTTCTGCTCTATTCTGGTCTGGTCAGATTCTTCCTCAAAGGCTGCATCATATTCTGGGCTCCACAATTTCAGAAGATGTGGTCAAACCAGAACAGGTTCGTAGAAGCGCAAGAAGTATGATCATGGATCCCAAACCATGTCCTGTGAGAAGAGATCAACATTGCTGGGAGTGCTCAGCCCTGAGAAGGAGAAACTGAGGGGGAACCTGATAGCATGCTTTAAATATCCATGAGATGTCCTAATGAAATGTATGAGCCCTTTTCTGCCATGCAGGGTACAGAACACAGTATAAAACGGGAGTAAATTCCATTTGAAGAACAGCAAAAGCAGTTTGACAGTGGAGCCGCTTGCCTAGAAGGGGATATCTTCAAACAGCCTTTTGTCATGGATGCTTTAATATGGACTCCAACGCAGGCCAGGGAGTTGGACTCAGTGGCTGAGGCGGCGTTTTCTGCTTCGTGGTTTAGAAAGTGTGGAACTTTTAGAAAGCATAGAACAGGGGTCTTCAAACTTGGCCCTTTTATGACTTGTGGACTTCAACTCCCAGAATTCCTCAGCCAGCTTTGCTGGCTGAGGAATTCTGGGAGTTGAAGTCCACAAGTCATAAAAGGGCCAAGTTTGAAGACCCCTGGTGTAGAAGTTTAGCATTCTCTCTCCAGCAATCCTTCTCCATCTTTCAAGATCCTACAATTACTTTCCTTCACATTAGTAGTGATGGTGACTGCTTCCTACCAGTGTCAAATATCCATAACCTTCTCAGCAGGCAGGTAAACTGCCCTACAATAAGCATATCCATTACTCACCAATTCACATCACTATCAAAGACATGATAGGTTTAGCCTGAATACTAGTGGTCTGTTTGTTCTCTTCAGAATAGATCCCTTTCTAAGAGATCCTTTTTCCTCCTCCTTGGACTAACTAACAAGAAGCCTTTTCACTTTGGGTAGGATGTTGTTATTTACGTCCAGAAGATCATTTTGAAACCAGCCTCTGGATCTCTCTGAGTTTTAATAAGTTGCTTTTAAAGAAAACATGGTTTATGAGCCACAGTGCCTTGGATTCACTTGCTTTACTTAGATCAAAATATTGTTTTTTTTCAATTTTAGCTTTCATCACTATGGAGACAGCTAAAACTTTTTGCCAGTGCCCCTTCCTCCATCCCTGAGAGTAAAAATACAGCAATAAAAAATAAATACACTTTTCCCCTTTTGAATGTTGTGATTGTAATTCAGAAGCGAATCCTTGAACAACCGTTTGTCTGAAAGGGTACAAATAGTCCTCAACTTACGACAGTCCATGTAGTGACCGTTCGAACAGCAATGAAAAATGTGACTTGTGATCACTTTTCACACTTATGACTATTACAGCATCCCCATGGTCACGTGATCAAAATTCAGACGCTTGGCAACTGACTCATATTTATGACGGTTGCAGTGTTTTGGTGTCATGTGATCACCTTTTGCAACCTTCTAACAAGCAAAGTCAATGGGGAAGCCAGATTCACTTAACAACTATGTTACTAACCGAAGAGCTGCATTGATTCACTTAACAACGATGGTAAGCAAAGTCATAACATGGGATAAAACACACTTAACAAATGCCTCATTTAGCAACAGAAGTTTTGGGTTCAATTGTGGTCGTAAGTCGAGGACTACCTGTGTAGGGTTTCCTGCCTGAGGACGGGGTTGGATTAGACGTCCTCCAAGGTCCCTTCCAGGTCTGTTATTCTATTATTCCTGAGACTGTCGCCATTAAGAAGCATTGGCCCTGCCTTGTGCATAATTATTTCTGCCTTCTGTCATTATCCCCACAGGGCAAAACAGCCTCCTTGTTTTATACGAAAGAAAGAGCAGCAGCGTCTCCTTGATTGGCTAATGTTTTCTTCGGAAAGGATCCAACACCTGTTGCTGTATATTACAGCTGTGTAGATTGAAGAGGGAGAAGGAGAAGGCAACTAATCCAGGCGACAAGTGGAAGACCAGACTGTGTGATTTGAACCCTGGTATGCGGCGGACGAGCATCTGCATCTAATATTGGGGGGTCCTGGCTTTAAAAGGGTACATCTACCGATGCATGTGGGTTTTAACAAAAAGTTCAGAGCCACAACTGCTGATGACCATGTGGGTCTGCATGCTGGGTTCTGCGGTCCCCGGGGCTGACGGAGCAACATTCGGCTGTAGTCCAATTCGGCTGCTTTGCATGGTTTTGCCTGGATAGGAAAGGAAACTATTTTTGGATGACTCTTTGATGTTGAGTCAGCAGCAGCCGCTGAAAAGCCCCAGTTCAGCTCCCTGGGAGCTGCCCTTTGCTGGTTTATGCAAGAAATTAAAATACAGAAATGAAGGTGGAAAGGTATTTTCTTTTATTACTGAAATATACTAACCGTAGGTGTTAGTGGGCTTTCCCTTGCTAAATAAAAATGAACAGCAGGTGGAAAGTTCAGGAGGGGATGTGGGGGGGGGGGAAATCTGCCTGTTTGCAAGCCAGTTAATGGATTTATAGAAAGCGCAGTGGTATTTTATTCTTATTTAGTAGCAAAAGGCTATTGTTATTATGGAATGTGCATGGACTTGTGTGTAGCCGGGAGTCTTGCTGGGATGCTGTATATCTTTCTATAGAGATCCATTGTCCACAAAGACTGTGCAAATCTCCTGAAAGCAATTTGTTGCATAGACGAAGTGCCTGCACAGCCTCACTTTTTGAGTCAAAGCAGCATCTTTTTTTTTTTTCCCCTAGGCTCACATAGCTGCTTCCTAAGTGTAAATTACAACCAATTGTAGCTCGGTTGTAGGGAAGTGTCCCTGCAAAGAGAGCTTCTCTCTGACAAAGCTGCCATATAAAGCTGGTTTCAACTGATTTGAAAAGAGGTCCCTCTGTTAATTTCCAAACTCCTATTGTCCACCCTATAGGATTCTCATCTGTGGCTGTGTGACATTCCTGTTCCCAGAAACTGAACTGCATAGAGTCCCTCGCAGCTGAAATATGTATTTGAGTCATTGTGCTGACAGTATAGCAGTGTGTAGCTGTATATGCATTGCAATTCTTACATGGTGGGCAGGTCTTAGACCAAACTTGGCCCTTTTATGACTTGTGGACTTCAACTCCCATAATTCCTCAGCCAGCATGCCTGGCTAAGGAATTCTGGGAGTTGAAGTCCACAAGTCATAAAAGGGCCAAGTTTGAAGACTTAGACAGTATGTGTAAGAAGGACCTTAGTTGAGGAGAGGATCAGCAGGACTCAGTCGTACTCATCACTGATTGGTCGGCTAAGAACCAGTTAAGAACCGCAAGGATGGTTAGACATAGACCTTCTTCTTTGTCTTCTACTCTGTAAGACAAATGTCCTGCTGAGGTGAGCTTGAACTTCCCTCTCCCCAATTTCCAGCCCTAATCCTCCAAAGAAGACCTACTTACTAATTTGTTGATGCTGCCAACAAATCATCATTCCAGGGCATTATCGAAGCGTTAACAAGCAATTAGCTCTTGTCCCTAGGAATCCTCAAAGCATTACTCTGTGCTGATAGTCGATAAGCTCACCCAGATCCAAGAGAAACCTCTGTCAAACTTGAAACTCACTCTCTTTCTTCTCCGTGATACTCCGTTCTGTCTGCTTCTGCAATCATAGGGTCACTAACTTGGTGTATCTGTGGTTATAGTAAATGTATTATGGTTTGCTAGAAGTCTCCTTTGAAACAATGGTGGGATTCAAATATGTGAACAACTGGTTCTCTGTGTGGATGCCGCTTCTGGAAGTCTGTTTTGGGCCTGGGCAACAAAAAATTAGCTACCGGTTCTGCCAAACTAGTGGGAACCGGCTGAATCCCACCACTGCTCAGAAAGCCTGTCAATCAAAAGAACGGAGGTATTTTCATTAGCTGTTTCTTCATTCTGGAACCACCCCACGTTAGAGGTTTGCCAAAGTTGTTGCTTGGGCATGTATAAAGCACCATCTTGCCTTTTTAAAAAAAAAGATGTTTTGCTCTAAGTTTTTATTTAGAACATTTGCCGAATCCTGCGTTTTGTTTCGGTAACTACATAATGTATTTTTTAATGTATTTTTTTCCTCAACACAGTCTCTGGAATGGAGGAGAGAAAAGTTATCTATTTTGTTAATTTAATGCTAATTAATCTGAAGGATGTATATCCCATCTTTCAATCGGAATTTTCAGAATGGCTTGGAAAGTGTTTCAAAGATATTGTAGCAGATTAGAAGCTTGTAAAATTGAAAGAAGTGCCCGAACATTCTTTTTTTTAAAAAAATGACACCCAAATAAAGCAGATAAACATTAATTAAAAGGACTGGAAAATGTAGATATGTAGATATGTGACAAATAAATGTAGATAGCTATATCAATTTACTATAGGATGACGCCTCTTCACTGAAGTTGATCAACTATGATCTATCATTCTTATCTAGGGTGGATTGATGGACAGATGCTTTTTGACTTCAGAATATAGAGCTGAGAAAGAGTAACTGTCTCAAAGTCAGCAAGCCAGTATTCATGACTCAGGACTAAAACTTGGGCCTCGCTGTTTCTAGTCCATCTCTGTAACCAGTACACTCACATTGGCTTTTACAAAATATGTGGATGTGGGGGTGTTGACTTATTTTTCAAATTAAATTGAAATTTAATTATATTTGTATTTTAGTTACTTCTGTAAGTTGAGTTTCTAGTTTAGAAGGACCTCAGATAGTAGAACAGAAATGATTTTTCCTTGATACTCTAGAAAACTGCAGAGAATCACAAAAGAACTGGGCAGACCACTAATTGTATAAAACAGTTGTATTTTGGGTAATTAACCACTGGAAGTCAGCTTTTCTGACTTCCAGTGGTTAATTAGAGAGAAAAGAGAAAGAAAGAAAGAAAGAAAGAAAGAAAGAAAGAAAGAAAGAAAGAAAGAAAGAAAGAAAGAAAGAAAGAAAGAAGGAAAAAAAGAAAGAAAGAAGGGGGAGGGAGGGAGGGAGGGAGGGAGGGAGGGAGGAAGGACGGAAGGAAGGAAGACTAGTGTGCAAGCTCAGTTGTGTTACTATATAGCAGTGATGGCGAACCTTTTAGAGACCGAGTGCCCAAACTGTAACCCCAAACCCACTTATGCATCGTCGGATGCCGGGTGGGTGTGCCCATTGGGTGGGTGTGGCCCATTGGGTGGGCGTGGCTGCAGTGGTAACGGTAGACTGGGTGGAACTAAAAAGTTCAATCAATCAATTCCAACTTTGGAAGATTTTTTTTCCCCGTGAGAAGTTGAAATTGACTGATTGATTGAACCCCCCCTTTTTTTTTGCACATGGCGGCGGAGGCCTAAAGTGAAAAGGTTTTATAAAACCCAGCTGAAGGCCTAGGACTGAGGCGACAGCACACGTGCCCACAGAGAGGGCTCTGAGTGCCGCCTCTGGCACCCGTGCCATAGGTTCGCTACCACTGCTATATAGTCTCTTCTTAGCAGCAGATTCTTTAGGAAAAACCTTTCTGACTCATTTTGCGATTGTCTGCAGGCAAAACATGTGCTATACCACTATCTGTGAGTTCTCCCCAAAATTAAAAACATATCATATGTTGAAGCAGCTTATCAACAACTAGCTAGCTGACAGCTGCTTTCTGATATTGTTTTCAACTCTGATACTTCCTTTCACTGGAAAAGAATGTGGGACTTTCTGCACATCAAGTCTGCATTTTGGGCCAAAACTATAGCTCTGTGTACAATTTACTAAGGATTTCTCACCCAACTAGTAACTATCTGCATGGAGAAATTGCTTCCTCCCCCTTCTTTTTCTCAATTCCAACTCTTCTCCTTCTGCATCTTCCTCATGACTAGCTGGAGATGTACCTGAGCCCAGTAAAAATTAAACAAATTACATTTTAATTTTGTGGGACCATAACCCATACCCAGTGGTGGGATTCAAATATGCAAACAACCGGTTCTCTGTGTGGATGCCGCACAGAGAAGAACGAGGGGGGACATGATAGCAGTCTTCCAGTATCTCAGGGGCTGCCACAAAGAAGAGGGAGTCAAGCTATTTTCCAAAGTGCCTGAAGGCAGGATGAGAAGCAACGGATGAAAACTAATCAAGGAGAGAAGCAACCTAGAACTAAGGAGAAACTTCCTGACAGTTAGAACAATTAACCAGTGGAACAACCTGCCTCCAGAAGCGGTGAATGCTCCAACACTGGAAGTTTTAAAGAAGAGACTGGACAGCCATCTGTCCGAAATGGTGTAGAGTTTCCTCCCTGAGCAGGGGGTTGGACTCGATGATCTACAAGGTCCCTTTCAACATTATATTATTATTATTATTATTATTATTATTATTATTATTATTATTATTATTATTATTATTATTATTAAAGTCCATTCTGTGCCTGGGCAACAAAAAATTGGCTACCAGTTCTACCGAAGTGGTGCAAACCGGCTGAATCCCATCACCCTCCCCCCACCCCTTCTACCCTTGATATGTGTGCATAGATGCACTGGAAAACTTGAAGCCCAGAAAGATCCTAGAACAGTGGTTCTCAACCTTTCTAATGCCGTGACCCCATAATACAGTTCCCCATGTTGTGGTGACCCCCAACCACTTATACATCACCGGGTGCCAGGGGCGTGGCCAAAGAAAAGGGGGGGGGGAAATGGTGGACAGCCTTGTTTGGCGACCCCCATGAAATGGTCGTTCGACCCCAAATGGGGTCCTGACCCTCAGGTTGAGAACCACTGTCCTAGAAGCTTGATCAAGAAAACAACATGATTTAGTTTCCTATTTGATGTTTGCAAATATGTCAAGACATGCTAAACATTGTTTTTCACTGTAGTAGCTCTATTTGAGATCTAGTTTTCAAATCATTAGTTAAAGCTTAACACAGTTAAACATTTACCCACACTGTTAGGTCAAGATGGTTAAACATCCACACATCCTGCTGCTCCTTTCCTTTCTACCTGCCAATAGTTCTATTGGATTTGTGTTCTACCTGTGCTATTTTCCAATTGCTTCCCTTAGGGCAAATTATTTCAAGTCTCCACAATGAGAGCAATTGTCATTCCTAATAGAGAAACAGAGCAGAATTACCAATATACAGAACAGGTGCATTACTCGGATTTTCTAGTGTTCTGACCGTGTCTATTTCCAGCCAGTGTAATTCTGTAGTCTTCGCATCAGATATGGCAGATATGATCGGAGATATTCTAATCACACAAACTCAACAGCTCTTTCCTAATACTAGCATAGCAAGCATTTAGTCTTAGATACGTCCTTATATATGGAGAGTCCCATTTACAGCACTCTATGGGCAGTTTACAATGTAAGTATGATTTGCATATTTACAATGTAAGTATGATTTGCATATTGCCCCCAACAATCTGGATCCTCATTTTAAAGACCTTGGAAGGATCGAACTCTTGACTGTGGGCAGAGTTTGCCTGCAATACTGGACTTTTATCACTGTGCCACAGTGGTTAAAGTGCAGTATTGCAGGTAATCGCTGGGCTTGTAAATTGGACTCTAACACTGAAATCCAACAGCTCTAATGTAATTGGTCTTACCTTTAAGTGTGTCATGCCCAATTTTACAACTTTTTTTGCAATGGTTGTTAAGGCAACCGCTTCCATTGTTAAGTGAATCACGTGGTCATTAAGCGAATACAGATTCCCCCATTGACTTTGCTTGTCGGAAGCCAGCATAGAAGGTTGCAAATGGTGATCACATGACCTCAGCATGCTGCAAACATTGTAAATATGTGCCAGTTGCCAAGCGTCCCAATTTTGATCATAGAACCACGGGGATGCTGTGACAGTCGTAAGTATGAGGACTGGTCAAAAACTACTTTTTACAATGCTGTTGTAACTCTGAACCGTCTCTAAACAAATAGTCATAAGTCAAGGACTGCCTGTAATGAAAGATGTTTCTTTCAGTCTTCTATTTTGGTGAGTTAAGGTCATTTCTAGTTAATGCATAAATGCAGCAAAATTCCCAGCTCTCTAAAGTGCAAGTTGCATTAATGATTCACTTCTAATCATCCTGTGGACGGCAGGTAAATATAGTAATTTATTTGTGGCTCCGGGGTTCTGAGTGATTAGAAAAAATCGTCAGTCCTTGTTACAGAAACTCAGCCGTATCTCTAAAGTTTGCATTCTCTGAACTCATGCAGAGAGGCATAAATTCCTTAATAGAGAAGAGTGAAATGCATGTCTAGTTTGAATGTGTAGGGAAAGTGGAGTTTTCTTTCAGCTGTTGGGACTAGGGAAATACACGCCTCAGTTCCCCTGGATAGACTCTGCTTTAGTATGGAGTACATGCTTGTATATTTACATTGTATGGACAATCATGGCCAGACTTCCTTGTTTATGTTTTTTTTTAAAGAAACTGCAGGACTAAATTAATCTTTAACTAAGAAATGTGGTTCCTCAGCTTACCCAAAGTTTTAATATATTATTTTTATACTAGAACCTTCCCAGATGCATTTTTTTTTAGAACCCAGGGATATTTGCAGTTTTACATTGGATGGCAGGACCTTAGCAAATGAGAGTGACATGGTCCTGGGGAGGGGTCCTCTTGAGAACTTGGGTCACTGCCTATCCTGGTGTAGTTGCAAATTCGGAACTTATTTTCTAGTCTTGAGGAAAGTACAAAAACTAATAATAATGGAAAACTAGCTTGGTCTAGTGCAGGGGTAGGCAACCTTGGCTCTTTTATGACTTGTGGACTTCAACTCCACAATGCTGGTTCAGGAATTCTGGGAGTTGAAGTCCACAAGTCATAAAAGAGCCAAGGCTGCCTACCCCTGGTCTAGTGATTAAGACACCAAGAGATTGTAATTCTAGTCCGCACCTTAAGGCGTGAAAGCTCGCTGGGTGACTATGGGCCGATTACCAGGAAACCAAGTTCTTGTCCGTCTCAGGCATGAAAGCTGGCTGAGTACTTTTGGACCAATCAAGAGAAGGCAATGAGTTCTAGTCCCGCCTTAGGCACTTTGGGCTAATCACTCACTCTCTCTCAGCCCAACCCACCTCACAGGATGGTTGTTGTGGGTAAAATAGGAAAGGGGGGCTAATGTATTTGGTATGTTCACCACCTTGAGTTATTTATAAAAATAATAAAGGTGGGATTTAAAAAAATATATATTGAAGAGCCATTCAGATTCTCCTATATTGCATAGCTTAAATGTTGAAAAAAACAGCCTCGTCTTTACTAAACTGTGCTTGGCTGATTAATGTTTTGACAGAGCGCCAAATCAGAACGGCATTTCCCAGACTGGAAGCGGGCCAGCATACTAGATTTCATATCCCTATTCTTAGAAAACTTTTGCGGAGGCTTTAAGGATGACTGTGCAGGAGATGCTTGGGTTTTATGTATCCAAGTGTGAATGAAGCATATCTAGTGAGGGAAGCTCAATTGCTATTTAAAAACTTGAGAAAGTTCTTCTCCAAAGCCTTTCTGTTCTTTTCCAAGGGAATTCTAACTTTTGAATAAAGACATAGAGAAATGGGAGAAAAAGGAAAAGGTCAAGGCCCAAAGTTTATTCCGTGTTCCTTTTAAAAAATTAACGTGGGAAGTTGCAAAAATGTCCCAAAGATGCTTTTTCAAGAGGCAACTGGACTTTCTTGTTTTTCTTTGAAGACATTTCACTTCTCATCCAAGAAGCTTCTTCAGCTCTTGGGTGAGAAGCAAAACATCTTTAAAGAAAAACAAGAAAGTCCAGTTGCCTCTTGAAAAAGCACCATAGAGAACTTGCAAAAATGGACAGCAGCAAGTTGGAAAATAATGTCTGCTCAAAAACCAACTTGCTTTGGTCTATTTCTACCCTATCAATGATATTTTTGACTTTTAGCTCCCAATCAAGACTTCAGCTAATTAGATTAGCTATATAAATTGAATTCAATAAATAAATAAATTCTAGCCATCTTGCTTCTGTTTATGCAGTTCCCTCATCTATGGTAGACTTTCCATTCCCATCCTTCTCCTCCTCCTCCTAGTGTTTTCCCGCAGGTCCAGGCTCTGCTTTTCAGGCCAACAAGCACCATCTTGCATGTTCAAACTCAGCATCTGGATCCAACTGGGCATTTTTCATGTCCACATTTATTCTCTCTTGACATCTTTGCTTTGGCTTCCACACAGGTGCTTGCCATCTATATGGAAGGCAAGATAGGTTACGTTGTAGGTGCTGATTGTAGAACATAGTTATACCACTGTAGGCTTTTCTCCCGCATTTTCTCTGATATTGGCACAGTGCCCATTTGCTTCTGAATTGTGTCATTGCTGACACAGTCAAGGAAAGAAACACCTAACGAAGCAGACATATTTCCATGGCATGTAAAGAGCACTCAGCACTCAATCACATTTGGTGATTGCCTAGCACTCAGCACCATCTAGAGCTGCTGGACACACCCATCTCCATTCCCAAAGTCTTAAAAATCAATGTTGTGTTGCTGCTAGCGTCCCCTGGATAGTAGGAAAAATTGAAGTGTTCAAGACATCCAATTTATGACTGTACCTCGTCTCTGGATTTATTTATTTTTAAGATGCACAAAACTGTGTAGAGTTGGCCTTAAAATGCCAACTAAATAGATCTCAATAGTACTAAATGGCCTGAGTGTTATTTTTCCATCTGCTTAGCCAGAATACCAAGGGGGCGATATGGCCACAGGTCCTAGTGAGCAGTTGGAACAAAGTGAAGAACGCCCAGATTTTGTGAAAGAGTTTCTCACCCAGAAGGAAGGCATTCAGAACCATCTGAAAGAAGACAATAAAAAAGGTAGGACTGCGTTCACATGTAATTTGAGCTTTGTGTTGTTGTTTTATCATGCCTGCTAGGGAAAACTTTACTTCTCAAATGTATTTAGTTAGGCCCGGCAGATTTTTCAGACAGTGGTAGCCCTTGACTTAGACCATTGGGATCAGAATTTCTGTTGCTAAACAAAGTGGTTCTTAAGTGACTTGTGCCAAATTTTTATGGTCGTTAAGTGAATCACTGTAAATGTTAAGTGAATCATCTGGTTGTTGAGCAAATCTAGCTTCTCCCATTGACTTTGTCGGAGGGGCTGTCACAGAAACGAGAGGGTTGACTTCTTTTCCAAAGCACCTGAGGGCAGAACAAAAAGTAATGGTTAGAAAGTGATCAAGGCGAGATCCAACCTAGGAAACATTTCCTGCCAGTTAGAACAATTCGTTAGTGGCATGGCTTGCCTTTGGAGATCATGGGCGCTCCATCACTGGAGGTTTTTAAGAAGAGACTGGACAGGCATTTGTCCAGAATGGTATACGTTCTCCTGTTTGGGCAGGGGGTTGGACTAGAAGACCTTCAAGGTCCCTTCCAATGCTATGATTCTAAGTTGTAAGATCTCAAAGGGCATGAAAAATGGCTTCTTCATGTTTCCATGAAGGAAAGCAATACAATTTGCTCTGAGCTCACAAAGGAAAAGTGAAATATGGAATGGAATGGAATGGAATAGAATAGAATAGAATAGAATAGAATAGAATAGAATAGAATAGAATAGAATAGAATAGAATAGAATAGAATAGAATATATGGAGTGGAGTGGTGTGGTGTGGTGTGGTGTAGAGTGGAGTGGAATGGAATGGAATGGAATGGAATAGAATAGAATAGAATAGAATAGAATAGAATAGAATAGAATAGAATAGAATAGAATAGAATATATGGAGTGGAGTGGAGCGGTGTGGAGCGGTGTGGAGTAGAGTAGAAAAGAGCAGAGCAGAGCAGAGCAGAGCAGAGCAGAACAGAACAGAACAGAACAGAATAGAATAGAATAGAATAGAATAGAAAATATGGAATGGAGTGGAGTGGAGTGGAGAGTGGAGTAGAGTAGAGTAGAGTAGAGTAAATAGAATAGAATAGAATAGAATAGAATAGAATAGAATAGAATAGAATAGAATAGAATTCTTTATTGGCCAAGTGTGGTTGGACATACAAGGAATTTGTCTCCAGTGCGTAAGCTCTCAGTGTACATACAAGTAATAGTAATAGTCATGATCACAAACAACATGAAAATACATTCAGCATAAATCATAAAATACAAAACTTCATCATAAATCATAAGATGCAACACTTAATGATAGTGATAAAATACTAGCTAAGCAAACAACATAAACCATATTAGGATATTAAAAACAATATAAATTGCAAGATACACGCAACAAGGTTATAGACGTAAGATGATAGGTAATAGAAAAGATGAGGAATATCATAGTACTGTAATGCAGCCTTACTAAGTAGTTTGACAGTGTTTTAGGAATTAGTTGTTAAGCAGAATGAGGGCATGGGAAGAAAAACTGTCCTTATGTCTAATTGTTCTGGTGTGCAATGCCCTATAGCATCCTCTTGAGGGAAGAAGTTGAAATAGTTTATGTCCAGGGGTCTGTAGATATTTTCACAGCCCTTTTTCTGACTTGTGAAGTATACAGGTTCTTAATTAACCAGCAGAACAACCTGCCTCCAGAAGCGGTGAATGCTCTAACACTGGAAGTTTTTAAGAAGAGACTGGATAACCATTTGTCCGAAATGGTGTAGAGTTTCCTGCCTGAGCAGGGGGTTGGACTCAATGACCTCCAAGGTCCCTTCCAACTTTATTATTATTATTATTATTATTGTTGTTGTTGTTGTTGTTGTTGTTATTGGAAGAAAGGCTGGTAGCAATTGTTTTTTAGGCAGTTCTAGCTATTCATTGAAGTCTGTGTCTGTCTTGTTTGGTTGCACTTCCAAACCAGACAGTTATAGAGGTGCAAACGACAGACTCAATATTTCCTTTGTAGAACTGTATCAGTTCTATAAGGACAATAAACACAGTAAATGAAAACCATGAATAAATGTAGGATGGGTGTGTTTTAACAGATGCCAAGATACCTGCAAGTCAAGAAGAAGTGAACGGCAGCACAAACGTAAGTAGCCCACCATTGAGGCATGTTTTAAAAGTTGCTTCATGAGACATGTCGGTCTCTAGGCCTGGAGGTATCTCTCCAGGTCTTAAAGAATCTGAACCAGAAATGTTTGCTTCCAACATCTGATATTTGCCTCCAGAGTGAATGATTATTGCAGCATTTTTGTGATGGGCAACTAACCCTATCCAAATAAAACAGTTGGGACATAGTATGACGATAAGAGAATTTTACCTCTTGCTAAGACATAGGACTTAATTGGTATCCTTCCCAAGCATTTCTAAGCTACCAGGTTTTTTTCATTATTTATAATTATTTTATTATTTACAGTTATTTGCTACCCATCTCATTATTGAGTGACTCTGGTTTTTTTTTTGCACTCCTGGATAGCACAAGCTGATCATTTGCATTTGATTCAGAGCCTTCTCCCTAAACGTCTGAAAAAGACAGGAACAATTGTCAATTGGTCCAAATATTGTTGCCAAGTCAACTTCTAAATCTCCAGGCCAGCTGAGGACAAGCAGTCCTGCCGAGCTGAGTGATGATGGACACATACTGACCAGCCGCAGTCATTTGACCAAGTCATTTGCAACTTTGTCTTTCTTCTTGTACTGCTTCTAGAAATCTTGAAAATGCCCTTCTTTGTCTCTTTTTAAAATGTTACTGGGTGTATCTTTATGACCATCTAAAGCTTTTTCTAAAGCAGGGCTTCTCAACCTTGGCAACTTTAAGACTTGTGGACTTCAACTCCCAGAATTCCTCAGCCAGCAAAGCTGGCTGAGGAATTCTGGGAGTTGAAGTCCACAAGTCTTAAAGTTGCCAAGGTTGAGAAGCCCTGTTCTAAAGGTACTTGCCGTAGGAAGTTTGGGAGAGAACCACTCGTCCAATATTGAAAACTCAAATAGACAGGAAACCTCATGAATAGAATAAGAAGGTCATCTAGTCCAACCCCCCACCCCACCCAAGCAGGAGACCCTACACCATTTCTGACAGATGGCAGTACAGTCTCTTCTTGAAAGCTTCCAATGATGAAACTCCCACATGAGATGCAAATGTATGTGGGTTTTTTCCCCCAAATTTGCTATAACAAATTAGGTAATGAAGAGTAAGCTGTCCTGGTGCATTTTACTTGGTGACCCAGATGTCAGTTTTCTTCAAAATGAAGAAAAGTGAAACATTTAGAGTTGAGTTAAACACAGGAATTTAACAGAGTATAACAGTCAGTGTAACAGGAGCAGATAGTAACTTCCTTGACCTGACTTTAAATAGTGAATTTGGTGGTGGTCACAACCCCATACATTTCAATTCTTACATGCTTGGCCAGCCTTTTGTATACCCCACACCCCTAGAATGCTTCTGATATATTCTCCCACCCCTTACAAAAGTTCGAAATAATGGCAATGAATTATGCATATACACTATAATTTTGAAAACCCAAGTTTTTGCAACCCTTGGACTATCGTCTCGCACCTCCGGTTGGGAACCCCTGTGCTAGGCAGTCAAAATAGAGGAGAACTCACAATGCAAAAAATTTTATCTGAGATAGAAAAGTAGCCAAGGACACTGGAATTCCAGCGAAGCAGATCCATGAACAAACTCACATAAAAAGAAACTTATTGTCTAACCCATAATATACAAAGAAAACCTGTTCCTTGGCTCCTTGAATTTGAAAATGCTTAACAAAAGCTTGACCTCTCTGAGTCTCTCGTGTAAGATTGCTTTGTTCTGTAATAGTAATTTTGTTGTTGTTAATTGCGAAGTCGTGTCCGACCCATTGCGACCCCATTCCTCCAGGTCTTCCTGTCCCCTACCATCTTCTGGAGTCCATTTAAGCTCACGCCTCCTCTTCAGTGACTCCATCCAGCCATCTCATTCTCTGTCATCCCATTCTTCTATTGCCCTCAATCTTTCCCAGCATTAGGCCCTTCTCCAGTGAGTCCTTCCTTCCTTCTCATTAGGTGAGAATAATACTACATAAGAATAATAATAATACATAGCATTAATAAATGCTACCCTGTGTACCCGTTAAAGTAAATCTCTATTATTTTCCTGTACTGAACTGGATTGTGAGATAACAGTGTCCAACTCTGTTATTCAGTTATTCAGTATCAACCACATGTCAAAATATGATTGTCTAGTACAGGGGTAAGCAACCTTGGCTCTTTTATGACTCATGAACTTCAACTCCCAGAATTCCTCAGCCAGGTATGCTGGCTGAGGAATTCTGGGGGTTGAAGTTCACAAATCATAAAAGGGCCAGGTTTGAAGACCCTTGTTCTACACTTTCTAAAAGTTCCACACTTTCTAAACCATGAAGCAGAAAACGCTATCTCAGCCATTGAGTCCAACTCCCTGCCCTGCGTTGAAGTCCATATTAAAGCACCCATGATAGAAGGCTGTTTGAACATATCCCCTTCTAGGCAACTGGCTCCACTGTCAAACTGCTTTAATAGTAATAATAATAATAATAATAATAATAGTAATGACGACGACGACGGTGATGATGATGATGATGGCTGGCTAAGGAATTCTGGGAATTGAAGTCCACGAGTCATAAAAGAGCCAAGGTTGCCTACCCCTGCCCTAGTAGTTTATGACTCAGTAAGATATGCAAACCCAGCCACTCTATGGTTAGTTTATGGTTCAGTGGGTGGAGTTGATAGGGATTTATCCAAAACATGAGATAATACATGATGTTGTTGTTGTTGTTGTTAGCTGCGAAGTTGTCTCCAACCTATCGCAACCCCATGGACAATGTTCCTCCAGGTCTTCCTGTCCTCTACCATCTTCTGTAGTCCATTTAAGCTCACGCCTACTGCTTCAGTGATTCCATCCAGCCACCTCATTCTCTGTCGTCCCTTTCTTCTATTGCCCTCCATCTTTCTAATACGTGATACAGCAATTATTTTGTGAAAGAGTCTGAGGAGCTATGGGAAGAGATAAGAGACCGTGAAAATGGAAATAATTCCCATAATTTCAGAATGGAAAAAAAATCCAAATAGCCTTTGAACAAAGTATTATGAAAGACAAAGGAAGGCGGAAGGATATACAACAACTGAAAATAGATTTCCAGTCTTGGCTGAAACAGGCCCATCAAATATGTTTATAAATAAAGAAAAAAATAACAAGAATAGGAAAATATGACATGTTTTTAAAGAGATCAGAGAAATTATTAAAAAAAATTACCGGCTAAGGCAGGGCTGCTCAAAACTAGTAAGATCACCGTTACCTTTCTCTTTCAGGGTCTAAAGGAGGAACAGAAAAACAAGCTCCACATTGTTGAGAAAGATCTCGATGAATTTGTGGATAGCCTGACCGAAGTCCCAACATCTGGGCTTCCTAAGAAACCACCAGACGAAGAGAAGCATCTGGTGACTGAAATGGCTGCTGCAAAACTGCCTCGGGCCGAGCAAGTTGCAGAAAAAGTCCTGAGGGCTGAAAGGGTGGTTGAGAGAGCCCAACGAGTAGAAAAACCACCAGTACTGGAAAAGGTGGCAGAGAAAGTGCCAAGGGTTGAAAAGGCACCCCAAGTGGAGAAGACGGTACGGGCAGAAAGGACAGCTGAGAAACCACACCTAACAGGTAGGACGTTTTTCTGAGCCAATAAAGCATTATGTTGGATGTGCCATGAAGATTCCATGGGCAAGAGAATGAGAATGCTTAACCCTGGGAGGTTTTTTTTTTTGTATGGTGGGACTTCCATCTCATTTTTGGTTTAGAGCAGTTTTTCCAGATCTGGACAACTTGCAGACATGGGGAAAGTCCCAGAATTCTTAGCTTTACTGGGGAAGATTGATTTGTAGGAGACGATTAGTAGGGACAAAGATGATGATAGAAGGTTTATAAAATGATATGTGATAGGGGGGACAGATATCTCTCTCTCTCTCTCTCTCTCTCTCTCTCTCTCTCTCTCTCTCTGTCTTGTTCTCTCTCATCTAATTAACCAGTGGAATGGCATACCATCACTGGAGATTTTTAAGAAGAGATTAGGCAGCAATTTGTCCAGAACAGATAGTCTTTGACTTACAACAGTTTCTTTAGTGACCATTTGAAGTTACAACAGCATTTTTAAAAATGACTTTTGACCGTTTTTCATATTGATGACCATTGCAGCATCCCCATGGTCACATGATCAAAATTCATACACTTGGCAACTGACTCATGTTTATGAAGGTTGCCGTGTCCCAGGGTTATGTTATCCCCTTTTGCAACCTTCTAACAAGCAAAGTCAGTGGGGAAGCCAGATTCATTTAACAACCATGTTACTGACTTAACAACTGCAGTGATTCACTTAACAATTGTGGCCAGAAAGGTTGTAACACGGGGTAAAACTCAGTTAACAACTGTCTCACTTGTCAACAGGAAAAAGAAAGAAATTTTGGTGGATTACAATTGTCGTAAGTCGAGGATCACCTGTATAGGGTCTCCTGCTTGAGCAGGGGGTTGGACTAGAAAACCTCCAAGGTCCTTATACCCCTGTTATTCTGTATTCTGTTATTTTTTTATAATTGATCCAAAGAGTAGCAAAGGTGGCTGTCTTTGCAATCTGCATGTGGGTTTCTCCCAAGCTATGGCTTGGCCATGCAAAAAAAAAAAAAAAAAGTGGGGGGGTGGCTTGAAGTTTTTTTTAATTATTATTAAAAGTTTTACTATAATATAAATAACAATGAAAACAAGATAACAGAGAAATAGGAGGGAGAGCAAAGGTAAAGAAGTGCAAGGAAAAGAGAAAAGATGGAAAAACGTAGGGACTTCCCCTTTTTTTCAGCGCTGTTAAATACAAGTCACAACCTCAACTTTTTTCTTAACATATTTAGTAAATACTAGCATTTTGTATAACCACAAACTAATCTAATCATCAAAACCCCAAATCTTCTGTTTTGAGCATACAGTCCAGAAGCGGTTTCCAAGTAGAAACAAAGCTGAATACATTCTTTTCTTTAATTAGAATAGTTAACTTTGCCACCTCTGCCAGCTCTATTATTTTTTCCATTGGGTCTTCCGTTGTGGGGATTGATGTATCTTTCCATAGCTCTGGCCTGAATTTCTATCCTGTGTCTATTGCAAAGATTACCCTCAAAACACTCAGGGATTGGTGGCAAAAGACTTTATGGTGCGATCTGCTATGCTAATGCCCTCCCTTTTCTCTGCTTGAAGCACCGAAGATTGTCTCTGTGAAGCGAAAAACAGAAAGCCGAGCTGCTAAGGATACGCTGCCTTGGGAAGCTCTGACTTTGAACAAATGCATTCTGGTGGCAACTTTCCTGGCTCTCCTCAGTGTGAGCTGTCAGGTAGTTCAAGGTAAGAGAGAAGAGCACTTCCCCCTGGATCAAACAAAGCCCTTCCCCCCCACCTTCACACTTCATCTAGGTGCTGCCTCCATTGGAGATCAGGCCTTAAGGTTAAAAGGAAACCTTCTAAGCTGGCAAAGAGAATGTGCAACTGTGTTGAAAGAAAAATCTTTAGGTCCAGTCCAAGCCGGAATAAACAAAATGGAGGCTGTTTGGAAAGAAGGTTCTTTATTGAAAAGCAGAACAGCAACAGCATGTAGTTCTGGGGCAGCTAACAAAATGGAGCCGGGAGTGGTGAGTTTTTTATACCTTCTTGGGCTTTTGTGTTTGGAGTTCCTATGGCATGAACTTTGACCCAAGCCTGAGTGTGCTTTTCTGGTATTCTAATGGTGGTGAGTTAATCCTATTATGTCCTAAAAATCATGTCCTGCTTCTCTGGGGCTGGGGCTGATGACTATGTCCTGTGTTGGATTTTTGGGTGAGGGGTTGCTGGTTCTAATCCTATCACTCACTTGTTAGCTATCAAATTTTGCTCCAAGGGATTTCAAAAGATCCTGTCTTGAATAGGCTTCTGCAGGTAGTATTTGCTCCTGAATGGGGCTTCAGTCTTTCTGAATGGGATGATCAAATCTGCATTTCTGGCCTGTTTAGTTTCTGCTTAGGGCTAAAGAAAAACTGGCCCCCAAATATTTCCTTCTCTGGGAAGGTGGGGGGCTGACTTCCCACAACTGTCTATGGAAATTCTCAATTATCCAAGTCATGGTGGTCCCAAAGATGTTTTTCCAAAAGATGACTGGAAAAACCCCAAGAAAATTTTGGAAAAGCACCTTTGGGACGAGAATGTGTAATGATAGCACAGTTGGGTTTTTGTCTCCTGGTGGAGCTCAGCATTTGTGACCAGACAGATGCAGAAGACCAAGCTCCTATTTGTTGAGCCTGACCCTGAAGTTTCCTCTCTGCCAGATAATCATGAAACTCAAACAGTAAGGCTTGGATCAAAAATCTGGGGCCCTTTTGAGCAGAATGAGGAAGCAACTTTGGGTTTTAAAAATATTTGGAAGGGGAGATATTGAGGAGGAAGTGTCAAATACTTTTTTATTAGCCAGTTCGGTCTAGTGCAGGGGTCTTCAAACTTGGCCCTTTTATGACTTGTGGACTTCAACTTCCAGAATTCCTCAGCCAGCGTGCTTGGCTGAGGAATTCTGGGAGTTGAAGTCCACAAGTCATAAAAGGGCCAGGTTTGAAGACCCCTGGTCTAGTGGTTAAGGCATCAGGCTAAAAAGCAGGAGACCATATTGTTCAAGTCCTGTCTTAGCCATAAAAGCCAACAGTGTGACTTTGGGCCAGTCATTCTCTCTCAGCCCAAAAAAATAGGAGGAGAAAGGTGTGGTGGATATGTTCGCCACCTTGAGTTATTTATAACAATAATAAGGATGAGATAAAAATAAAATAATAATGAATACTTTTTTCTAAGATTTCTTACATTTTGAATTTATCTTTGCATACAGTATTGCAAATAAAGGTAAAAGGTGGTTAACTATCATTCTAACAACTAAAATGATTAGGCTACCCCACCTCCACTGTCTTTGAATCTTCCATCCTCAAGCTTTGGGATACCCCTCCTCACCTCATCTTGACCTCAAGCACCATGCAGGAGCCAGTTTGGCCTAGTGCAGGGGTAGGCAGCCTTGGCTCTTTTATGACTCGTGGACTTCAACTCCCAGAATTCCTGAGCCAGCCATGCTGAGGGGAAAGGGAGAGGTTTCCAAGTTGAGCTATGCTGGCTCAGGAATTCTGGGAGTTGAAGTCCACGAGTCATAAAAGAGCCAAGGTTGCCTATCCTTGGCCTAGTGGTTAAAGCACCAAACTAGAGACCAGGAGAATATGATTTCTAGCCCTGCCTTAGATATGAAAGCCAGCTGGGTGACCTTGGGCCAGTTATTTTATCTCTGCCCAACCCCACCTCACAGGGTTGTTATTGTGGGAAGAATAAGAGGAGGAAGGAATATGAGGTATGTCTGCTGCCTTATTTATAAAAGTAATAAAGACGGGACAAAAGCAAGCACAGAAATATATGCAGAAAAAAATAATGTTGCTATAGGAGCTTGTTCACCATCCCATCTTCTTTACAGAGGCCATAGAATATGGTGGGGCTGTTCTTGAGGCAGAGCTGAGTGCCTGGACCACACAAGAAGACAGTCCTGGGGAACAGGTGAGTTAAAAGTGGGGAAGAGCAAAGGAATCCACAGTAAAACTCATTTCATCAGAAGGCGAAAAAACACATACTTTAAAAACTTAACCTTAGGTTTAAATACAACTGGAATCACTTAAGACCAGAGTCTCCAACCTTTTGGGCACTAGGAACCAGTTATGTGGAGAGAGGTTTTTCTGCGGACCAGAGAGTATGTGGTTTTGTGTGCTCTCTGCACCCCACAGATGGGGCTTTGCTTGTTTGTACGGCCCGGTTGGTGGCATGCCACGGCCCTGTACCAGTCCACGGACCGGGGGTTGGGGACCCCTGGCATAAGAGATTTCCGCTTATCTTGATTCAGGAGAATTGGGTGTTCATTCTTTGTTGAGCTGTTTTGTGATGGGGAGTCTTTGCTTAACATTTTTTTCTCTCTCTCCCTCTTCTTTCCCCCGTATCCTTCAAAGGCAAAGGTAGTCCTGGTGAATGCTGAGGTCTCCCTCTTGGGCCTGTTTTGCCCACTCTCCTGCCCACCTTCAACCACATGTGCTACTGAAGTAACAATGAATTTACACAACCCTCTGTGTTCCAGCAGTAGCGTGTCAGTGCCAAATACAAGTTGTTGCTTTTCACAATCGCTTTCAGATGCTTTTTGAATAGGCAAATTTTCGTAGATTCCCGCTTGTGGCTTTTTCCAAAAACATTGAGCTGGCCACTGTAGGAAACAAGATGCTGGACAAAATGGCTCCAGAGGACTCAACGAGCACGTGAAGAGTCCTGTTTGTATTACCCTTAAGGTTAAACTATCTCAGGCCAGGACTTACGATGAAAACTATTGAATCTTTCCTGTCCTTTCCTTTCCAGGAGGAGCTGTGGTTTTACGAACGGTGGTTTGATTGGTCAGACATGGATGAACCTCCTGAAATAGAGGAGGAGGAACTCCTGGAAGTTGAGGAAGAACTTTTAGAAGTTGAGGAAGAAGAAAAAGAGGACAAGGAGACACCTTTAGAGGATGGAGAAGAAGGGACAGAACCAGTAGAAATCAAAGAGGAAGAGGAAGAAGAAGAGGAGGAAGAAACAGAGGAAGAACCACTCCCAAAGAGGGGCCTCGGGAAAATCCAGGAGAAAATCAAACGAGAAACACCTTCCAAGAGTAAAAGCCAGAAAGACCGCAAAGTTCAGGAGAAAGAAGAAGAGAAGAAGCACCTTCAGGACAGGAGACATCGCTGGGAAGGGAAGGGGAAGGAGAAGCAGCAGGAGGACAGGAAGACCCATCGCCACAAACATGGTGACACAGCCCCTCCACTGAAGGAGCATAAAGAAAAGCATCCCTTGCTGGATAAAAGAAGGGGACCCTCCAAGGATGAGCATGGCAAAGGGAAAGGCCATCTCAAGCACGAGAGGGACCCGAAGGATAGGAAGCCCTGGCAGATTCAGAAGAATTTCTTCCCCTCACCCAAGGAGAGTGCCCAGAGATTTGGGCGGCATAAGTCCCAGGAATTGAAAAGGCATGACTGAGATCCAAGGATTGCCGATTTGATGTCACTGTGGCAAGCAATATGCTGCTCACACATACACTCTCTCTCTCATTCTCTCTCTCTCTCTCTCTCTCTCTCTCTCTCTCTCTCTCTCTCTCTCTCTCTCTCTCTCTCTCTCTCTCTCTCTCTCTCTCTCCTGCACATCCTTTCCCTGAAAGTGTGGGGACACAAAGACATCCAGATTTGAAGCTGGGTGGCTCCTGTTGAGACTAGGCCTCAAGAGGCAGATTTGCCAGAGTTGGAAGCAGAGATGCTTTTTTTGCGCCTTGCCTTATCCTTCCGATAATGGTGGCGCCGGCAATCACAAGTTCTCAGGAGGGGAACAGGAGTCACTTAGCCAGATCAGTCTTTCCTGCTCTGCTGTCCCCTCAGAGTCATTGAAGAACTTCAAAAAAGAACGTCCTTTCTCCATTTGTGCTTTACCTGCCCAGTTATCTCCAAACGAAGCGCTAATGTTGGTTTCACAGCAAAGAGGAAGCCTTAAACCTTTATACTGACCTCAGTCCTTGACTTGGAGGAGCCTCACAAACACGGTGGACTTATTCCCCGATCCCTCATTATATACAGATTTGTAACAGGAATGCGTGAACTGCCTCTCTTGTACACAACTGTGTGTTTTCTTTTCTTTTCTTTTTTGAGCTGATACCAAAGCTGTGTGTTTAAACTGGAATTCCTCATTCAGAAGTCCAACAAAAGAGTCTATATGCTGGAATGGACCTTAGATGATTTTAGCAACTCCCATACCTCGATTAATAGACATCTGAATTTTTTTGGTCACTTTTCGAGAGCAAAGCAAGTCTGCACCTCAGAATTTGCTTCTTGCCTATTTTGTGGGAAAACTGGATTTTTTTCCCCTCTGTTGCACAAAATGAAGCCTATCAATGTGAAGCTAAATCAGCTCTGGTTCTTCCTACGATAAATGTTACCACAGAGAAATTGTAGCAAGTAATCAGCTAGATTGGGGAAAAGTCATGATAATTTCAGAAATAAATGTCAGGTATGAACTTAAATATTTTCATGGTTTAACATAAGGAAGAAATAGGATGCACAGTCCACAATACAGCCCTCGGTATTCCAAGTTGCCTGGGCTATTATTTTGACTTTTTGAGCTACTAAAAGCAAATTGAATGTGAACTAAAACATTTTGTCCAAGAAAATTTGCATTTTTCAGTGGAGAAGAAAAAGCTTGAATTGAGAGGGTTTGTTGCTGGTTTGTATCAACTGAACAAGAAGCATTTTAAGTTACAAGGCAACTGTTGCACGGCCATGAATTGCACTGAGTCATCAAGCTCTTTAAAATTTGGAATTGTACTATACAATTATCAAATTATAACTATGTGTGAGCAGGTTAACACATTGGGATGATTTCACCTGTAGAAAACATCTCCCAATAACATGAAAGTTTTGTTTGATTTAATACCATCAAGACGATTCCCTATGTTTAAAAGCCATTTTTATTTCCCTCTCCCAGTTACTTATCATACTACATGGAAAATTATGGGCAGAAATACGACTCAAAAACACCTCAAGATGTAACAGATCTTAATAATAAAAGTTTGAGCTTGAATCAGATTGCATTTGATCTAGTAATTAAGTCACTAAGCTAGAAACTGGGAGATTGTGAATTCTAGTCCTGCTTTAGGCATGAAAACCAACTGGGTGACTTTAGGTTAGTTACTCTTTCTCAGCCCGACCCATCTCACAGGGTTGTTGTTGTGCAGGGGTCTTCAAACTTGGTCCTTTTATGACTTGTGAACTTCAACTCCCAGAATTCCTCAGCATGCTAGCTGAGGAATTCTGGGAGTTGAAGTCCACAAGTCTTAAAGTTGCCAAGGTTGAGGACTCCTGATCTAGAAGATCTCCAAGATCCCTTAAAGCTCTATTCTGATTCTGAAAGCACCTCCCCCCTGCCACCTTGATGTTCTAGAAAGGATTGGGGGGGGGTCTAGGACAACTTGCTGCAGCCATCTTGCCATGTCCATTGCTGACTTGCCAACCCACCCCAGCCAACTTGCCAAGGCCAACTCACTACGCGACAATTCAACACAGCAGAAGTCAACACGAGATAACTGTATTGTTATCTGTCCCAGTGTCTTTGACATTCTTTTAATTTTTCTCATTCACATTTCATTTTGTCCCTCCATTAGCATCCTTTCTTTAATGATTCTATTCCACCTACAAGAGTTACGCTACTATCAAAGGAATGGTGGAATAGAATTGGCTGTGTCAAGTTGTCTTGCACTGGGATAAGTTGATTGGAGTGAGTTGGCCGGAGTGAGATGGACACTGTGAGACAGCTATGGTGAGTTGTCCCATTCTGGAACTAGGTAGGGTCTATTTTGAGACTAGGAAGGATAATGTCTGAGATGCTTTCACCATTCCCGTTACTGTTTTGTGCTCAAGATTTTGTTCATCAGACTGTTTTCTAGGCTGTGGTTCTTCCTCCTCTCCCAAGGTTATTCTCACAGCCAATTACATTTTTTTAATTTTTATTTATTTATATTCCGTCTTTTATTAATTTTTACAAAAACTGAAGGTGGCAAGCATACCTTCTTCCTCCTATTTTCCCCGACATCAACCACCAGACCAGGAATCGACTCTATGGGAAGGCGAAGATCACTTTTATTGAGATCAAATAATACAATCTTGCAAGCCTGGTTATGCTGCCTCTCCTCCCCTTCTTATACTCATGTGCATTAGGGAGGCTCCTTCTGAGCCTCTTTGGCATTTTTTTTTTTTTGGCTTCTTTTGGATTTATGTTTTTCCCCTTGTAGCTTTAGTAAGATTTTTCCTATCACCATCAAGGTCGTCTTCCTTATTCTCTGCACCTGCCTATTTAATCATAACGATTGTATTTAATTTAAAGAAAATCCAGTTTAGTTTTCTTATTGAACGCAGCAAGAAGTTTTTAATGCAGTCCCCAGAACACTTTTCAAAGTTTATCCCAAAGGGGCTTTTCAAAAGACAATTGGACTTTTCTTTTTTGTTTTTTTTCCCTTGAAAATGTTTTGCTTGTCCTCTAAGAATCTTCTTGGATGAAGAATGAACTGAATGAATGAGGAATGAATTGAAGAAGCTTCTTGGGTTAGAAGTGAAATGTTTTCAAGGGAAAAAAAAAAACAAAGTCCAGTTGCCTTTTGAAAAAGCACTTTTGGGACAACCACGACCTGGATGATTGAAAATCTCCATAGACTTGCAAAGGCTATATTCTTGGCAAGACAAAAGTACTCAACCTGGATCCACCTCCACAGGACTCAAGTAGCAATAAGGCTTTTCCCAAATATGAAGTCTTCTGATGATTTTACCCCCTGTGGAACCCTGAAGGTGGCTGTAGCAATTTTCCCAACCGTGGCAACTTTCAGATATGTGGACTTCAACTCCCAGAATTCCCCAGCCAGCCATGTTGGCTGGGGAATTCTGGGAGTTGAAGTCCACATGTCTGAAAGTTGGTACATTTGAGTAACGTTATGGCAAAGATGATGATGTTAGCTAGTAAAATGCATTTAATAAAAGTTGAACATCACAAGCCATTTTTCAAAAGATATATAAAAGAAATATATAGGGCAGCAAACTCAAAAGTTCATCCGCTAAGAAATGTTAAATATAGTTTGAAATAAGACAAATTATTAACCTTTATTTCTGTCAAGCCCAGGAAAATCATGAAGTCGAGGCAGTTCAATTGAATATAGAGGTTTATTGCAAGCTTATGCTCTCTACAAGAATCTGAACTACTAACAGTCAAAGCAAAGTGGCAGTAGGTAAGAGTCAATGGAATTCAAGGTGGGCTGCACTTAGATCTCTTATGACAGTGGTGGCGAAACTATGGCACGCGTGCCAGAGGCGGCACTCAGAGCCCTCTCTGTGGGCACGCGTGCCATGCCCTGAAAATGGCAACCGTCCCTCTTCAACTAGCTGCCCACTAACTTGCCGAGGTCCCACATGGCCGAATGTATCCCAGCACCCATGTGCTCACTGGCCTCTGTGTGCAGGGGCCGATGGTGTCAGGCAGCAGCCACCCCGGCCCCTACCTCGCCTTGCCTTGCCTCACCCCACAGGACGAGCCTCCTGCCCACCACCCCACCTGCCAGAGACCCGCTGGATCTCCCTCAACCCTGCCCGGCCCCATAGGCATCCCTCCCCACGAGCAACATTGAGGTGATCATGCCCACCTTGGCCATGCCCACCTAATCTGCCATGACCACCACAGCCACGTCCACCCAGTGGGCCATGCCCACCTGGCACCCGTGATAAATAAGTGGGTTTTGGGTTGCAGTTTGAGCACTCGGTCTCTAAAAGGTTCACCATCACTGTCTTAAGAGCACGAAGGGATTTGAGACTGATGACACGTTTAACTCCTTCCTCCGGGGCAGCCTGATCATTTTCTGCCTTATTAAGGCAGCTTTGTTGTGGTGACCCTTTCAAAGCCTATTCAACCTACTGAACAATATATCACCCATCTTAATATCATCAAGTAGAATGCAAGACACTCTAAAATATTTTCAGTTACAGCAGAGAAATGTAACAACAGCCTGAGAATACAACGGAAAAATACTGGAATGTGTTGCAAACATAATTAAGACATAGCAACTGAAATTACAAGCAGCTAAATATAAATATCGGCGAAAAGTAGCTTGGAATAAATAAACTTTCAAAGCTTCTTTTAAAAGGCATGAAAGGAGGAGCCATGTAGGTCTAGGTAGTAAACTTTTCCAAGATCTGAGGTCTCATCTTGTGTTGAATAAGATACATTAGAAAATTTGTTGGGGATTGGACTAGATGACCTCCAAGGTCCTTTCCAACATTATTATTATTATTATTATTATTATTATTATTATTATTATTATTATTATTATTATTATTATTATGTTAGGATAATAAGAGCATATCTGGATAAGCGTCCCAATGCATAGAGAGGGTGAGAAAATGAATGAGGTTTCAATCTCCCTATCATATCATTACGCCACTCCAGAGTAATACGGGCAAATGGTAGTTATTGCTGAAAATGCAACTCTAGAAGTACAGGTGGTCCTCAACTTACAACCATTTGTTTAGTGACCATTTGAAGTTACAACAGCACTGAAAACAAGTGACTTGTGACCATTTTTCACACCGTTGCAGCATCCCCATGGTCACGTGATCAAAATTTGGATGCTTGGCAACTGGCATGTAAGCATCTTTTGCAACTTTCTGACATGCCAAGTCAAGAGGGAAGCCACTTTACTCAAATAACAGTTGCAGTGATTCACTCAACAACTGTGGCAAGAAAGGCAATAAAATAGGGCAAAACTCACTTGACAATTGTCTTATTTAGCAACAGCAATTTGGGGCTCAACTGTGGTTGTAAGTTGAAGACTACCTGTACCAGCATATCACATTTTACCTTCGTGATCACCAGAGGGATTAACAGCAAGCATTAGCCCTTTGTTCCTCTCATTGTCTCATTCCTCTGTTTCCCTAACTGGAAAACTGTTCTATATAGCTGACTTCCTAAAGGAAGAGTACAGGCAGTCCTCGCTTAGTGGCCAGTCATTCAGCGACCATTTGAAGTTATGACGGTGCTGAATGAAGGGACTTAGGCTGGTCCTTGAAGTTGTGGCCATCACAGCTTCCTTATGTTTGGGGCACTTGGCAACCCGCATGCGATTAGGACGGGCAGCTCCCCGCAGTCATCCAATCTCCATTTGCAACCTTACTTGCCTGCTTCAAAGAAGCAAAGTCAACCAGGAAACCAGCAGCAAGTCACAATCCTGTGAGGTCACACTTAGCAACCAAGCACTGATGGCTGAAAACTGCAGCCAGAACTGCTATCTCGTTGATGCAGCCGTAGGAGCTTCCATTTTATGACTGCGCTGAGTTCCCAGTCCCAATTAACCGAGGACCACCTGTAATGAATTTTCTGCTCCTCCCCCACCAGAAGGCCTGAAAACTCAAGAGATTCACGCTTCCTAGTGGGGCACATCTGTTAATAAACATTATTTGCCCCTTTGGACCTTAAACATCCATCTCTAGATCCTCTGAATGGGGGAGCGATAATTCTCACCCTACACTCTACTAATTAGGATTGTCTGCAAATAAACGGGGGGGGGGGTTTCCAACTATCTCTATCATCATAAAAAGCAAGAACAATGTCGCAAGCTTGCTATGTACACAGCTGCAGAAATTTCATTGCTAGAACAGCAATGTACTGTAGTGCTGTTGTTCGAAATTGTACCCCATACTGGCCATGACAGTAGGATGCTATTTAACATCCCATCCTCCATCAGGAGGACTCTCCTGCCCTTCTCTACCTGCACCCACAGGACTCAGCCACCATATCTGGATAGGACTTAACTATCATCCCTCGATCACTGGTAAAGGTAACCATGACACTTTTGGAATATTTCACAGGGACACAGCAAGGGGCTCGCTGCAGTGGCATGCCCTGTTCATGCATACGCAGCAGGAAAATGGTGTGAGAATAATAGTCCGGGATGCGGGTGGAGAGCGGGCTCTGGCAGGGCCCCACGCAATTGTTGGCATTGTACGACTCCGGTAAAACGATATACCTGCTGGAGACCAGGTTTATCCTGAGCTCTCGTAGCCGACAGTAGTCATCCTGGACTTGAGTGCTACGGTTGGCACGTAAGGACACCTTCCTGGCCTCCCGCCAACGAGTGCGAATTACCTGGAGGGCCTTGAGCAACAGAAGGCTGTGGATTTTTCTGCGGGTCTGCGTTTCCTCCGTTTCTGCAGAATCGCTAGCGGGAAGCTTTCCCGAGCCCCTCGAAGGAAAATAGCACAAAGCTAGCAGATTGTGGAAAAGGTCGGCATTGGCTTGGAAGGAAGGCATGGCTTTCAGCTCTTGGATCACCGAATGCAGCTTCTCCAGCAGTTGCCGAAGCAACTTTCCCTCTAGGTACCATTGGCCGAGCTGGCGCTCCATGAAAGCTTGGCTGTTCTCGGGAAAAAGGACCACGAGGTGATTTTCAGACTGCACCAGCCGCTCAAAAGCCACTTTCTCTGACAAGTTGAGCAGTTCGTGAGGAAGGGCCTCCATTGTGTCAAAATCCAGCTGGAGGTGGCCCTGGGCAACAGGAGGCTCACCCGACGGGTTCAGGACTTTGTTGACAAATTGGGAGAGGGTCTCCAAAAAGTATCCAGGGTTTGTGAGCACTGACGCAGTGGCGTTGGTTTGGTTAGTGATGGTGGCAGCCTCAGAAGGTGTGTGGGCTATGCCGGAACTCAGCAAGCTGGTGCAGAGAGAGAAAGATTTTTAAAAATTATTTGGCTATCTCCTTGCTCTGCATATGCCCAACTCATCTCTGCGTTCATGCCTCATGCAGACATTCAAGGATACCAAAGTAAAGTTGCTCATGAATAAGTTAGATTCACGCTCCATGCTAAGCCATAAAACCATGTTTGTTTACTTATCACTGACGACTGACTTTTCTTGGGCTACACTGGGTGGTCTCCCTTCCTTCAATCCCCACAATAAAATCACTGAAATTGATTGGGCTGAAAGAGAGCAACCCATTGAGCTCTGCAGCTGAGACCTGGATTAGAAAGAGGAAAGCCAAGTTCCAATCTCAGACAACCACGGAACTTTTAGCAATTCTATTAGACTGGTTTATAATAATGCCATGTAGGAAAATGTGCCTGCATTTATTTCCTACCAGTTCTTGTTAAACTGAATGGAAGAAATGCAGTGGACTTGCACATACAAATAAGAGGAGTTTCTGAAGGTTCTTATGTCCTGGATGGTTAGTAGAGTTACTGGCACCCAACCCCTCAATTAAATCAAAACCATCCCAAAGGGATCCCTCTCAGGGGACCTTTTTCACTTTGAGAAATGTAGCAGAGAGGTGCTAATGATTATATACAGCAACAGGACTAGCAGTGGCATCATTGGTAATCTCCAGTAGAGCTAGTTTGGTCTAGGGGTTGAAGCATTGCTAGAAACCAGGAGACAGTGAGTTCTAGTCTTACCTGAAGTATGAAAGCTGGATGGGTAATTTTGGGGCAATCACCAGGAGACGGTGAATTCTAGTCCCACCTGAGGCATGAAAGCTGGATGGGTAATTTTAGGGCAATCACCAGGAGATGGTGAGTTCTAGTCCCACCTGAGGCATGAAAGTGGGTTGGATAATTTTGGGGCAATCACCAGGAGACGATGAGTTCTAGTCCCACCTGAGGCATGAAAATGGGTTGGGTAATTTTGGGGCAATCACCAGGAGACGATGAGTTCTAGTCCCACCTGAGGCATGAAAGTGGGTTGGGTAATTTTGGGGCAATCACCAGGAGACGGTGAGTTCTAGTCCCACCTGAGGCATGAAAGTGGGTTGGGTAATTTTGGGTCAATCACCAGGAGACGGTGAGTTCTAGTCCCACCTGAGGTATGAAAGCTGGATGGGTAATTTTAGGGCAATCACCAGGAGACGGTGAGTTCTAGTCCCACCTGAGGCATGAAAGCTGGATGGGTAATTTTGGGGCAATCACCAGGAGACGGTGAGTTCTAGTCCCACCTGAGGCATGAAAGGGGGTTGGGTAATTTTGGGGCAATCACCAGGAGACAGTGAGTTCTAGTCCCACCTGAGGTATGAAAGCTGGATGGGTAATTTTAGGGCAATCACCAGGAGACGGTGAGTTCTAGTCCCACCTGAGGTATGAAAGCTGGATGGGTAATTTTAGGGCAATCACCAGGAGACGGTGAGTTCTAGTCCCACCTGAGGTATGAAAGCTGGATGGGTAATTTTAGGGCAATCACCAGGAGACGGTGAATTCTAGTCCCACCTGAGGCATGAAAGTGGGTTGGGTAATTTTGGGTCAATCACCAGGAGACGGTGAGTTCTAGTCCCACCTGAGGCATGAAAGTGGGTTGGATAATTTTGGGGCAATCACCAGGAGACGATGAGTTCTAGTCCCACCTGAGGCATGAAAGTGGGTTGGGTAATTTTGGGGCAATCACCAGGAGACGATGAGTTCTAGTCCCACCTGAGGCATGAAAGTGGGTTGGGTAATTTTGGGGCAATCACCAGGAGACGGTGAGTTCTAGTCCCACCTGAGGCATGAAAGTGGGTTGGGTAATTTTGGGGCAATCACCAGAAGACGGTGAATTGTAGTCCCACCTGAGGCATGAAAGCTGGATGGGTAATTTTAGGGCAATCACCAGGAGATGGTGAGTTCTAGTCCCACCTGAGGCATGAAAGTGGGTTGGGTAATTTTGGGGCAATCACCAGGAGACGGTGAATTGTAGTCCCACCTGAGGCATGAAAGCTGGATGGGTAATTTTAGGGCAATCACCAGGAGATGGTGAGTTCTAGTCCCACCTGAGGCATGAAAGTGGGTTGGGTAATTTTGGGGCAATCACCAGGAGACGGTGAGTTCTAGTCCCACCTGAGGCATGAAAGTGGGTTGGGTAATTTTGGGGCAATTACCAGGAGACGGTGAGTTCTAGTCCCACCTGAGGCATGAAAGTGGGTTGGGTAATTTTGGGGTAATCACACAGGGACGGTGAGTTCTAATCCCACCTGAGGCATGAAAGCTGGCTAGTTCCTCTCTCTCAGTACAACCCACCTCACAGGATGGTTGTTGTGAGGAAAATAGGAGGAGGAAGGAATATTAGATATATTCACTGCCTTGAGTTATGTATAAAATAATAAAGGGATTAAAAAAATCTAATCATAACTAATTCCGAAGCATAAAGAGAAATGTGAAAGAGATTCTCAAGCATATCAATGGGAAGAAAAGGGAAACAAAGCAGATTTCACAGAAGAAAACATCGAGACAATAATGCAAGATAGCATCCAGCCCAGCTTTGGTTTGCAAACCTCTTGCCCGCAGACCTCAAACATTAAATAAAGAGTAATTAAATGAGTTAATTACATTCACATTAAAGTTATGCGAACATTTTAAAACGGCCATCTTCTTGCAGGAACCCTAAGCAACCAAGTCCACTGGCACATCCTGCTCTTTCAACTTTGCAAAAAAAAAAAATCAAACACGATTTCAGTGTTTTCGGAGGAGATTTTGGAAACAAAGGGTGATGAAACTGAGCATATCTGCTTTTATTTACGTTGCTGCTGCCCTTGGAAGCGACACAATGTTCCCTTCAAGGGTTTCCCAAAGTCCTTATCAGGCTTCTGGGCAGGCTAGATTGGAAGCAATTAAAGAGGCCCACAGGAATCTGAGATCTTTCTCAGAAGTCCAATTTATTTCAGGAAAGTCAAAAAGCCTTTGCAAAAGTGCATAGGAGGTCTTGCTTGAACTTTGCAATAGGCTGGACAGCCCTCTCTTAGGGGCAAGAGGCTTCATTTCTATCTCACAGATAGTCTTCGAGTTATAACCATTCGCTTAGCAACTGTTAAAGTTACAACAGTCCAGACGTATGACCATTCCTCGCGCTTATGGCTATCATAGCATCCCCCACGATCACGTAATCAGAATTTGGGTGCTTGGAAACCAGGATGAATTTACAATGATTGCAGCATCCTGTAATCCTGTAATCACCATTTGCAACCTTCTCACCCGGCTTCTGACAAGCAAGACTAAGGAGGGGGGGAACCAGATTTGCTGAACCACCGTGTGGTTCGCTTAACAATTGCAATGAGCTGCTTAACACCTGTGGCAAAAAAAAAAAAAAAAGATCATAACACCAGGCACAACTGACTTAACAACTGCCTGGCTTAGCAATGGAAATTTTGGTGTCAATTGTGGTTAAGGACTATCTATACCAGGGGTAGGCAACCTTGGCTCTTTTATGATTCGTGGACTTCAACTCCCAGAATTCCTGAGCCAGCATGGCTCAGCTTGGAAACCCTTTCCCCTCAGCATGGCTGGCTCAGGAATTCTGGGAGTTGAAGTCCACGAGTCATAAAAGAGCCAAGATTGCCTACCCCTAATCTATACCAAGGGTCTCCAAACTTGGCAACTTTAAGAGTGAGGAATTCTGAGAGATGAAGTCCACAAGTTTTAAAGTTGCCAAGTTTGGAGATTCCTAATCTATACGATAGAACCTGGCCATTTTAAAATGTAAGCAGATAAGAAGTAACTTCTCTGACCACTATTGGAAATGTGGATGCTGGATTGAATGGAGATTCCATCTCATTCAGCAGAATTTTTTTTTCTCTATTTATCGTGTAGTTGTTTTTCGGACAAAATCAGGTGTAAAAGCCAGTGGTAGAAAATATGCAGGCTGTACAGCCAATTTGACTTGTGTAAGGTACCAGGCTAGGAATCAGGTGACTGCGAGTTCTAGTCCTGCCTTAGCCAGCTGGGTGATTTTGGGCCAATCACTCTTTCTCAGTCTAATTCATCTCAAAGGGCTGTTTGGGGGAAAATCATAGGAAGAAGGAATATCAGATATGTTCTCTGCCTTGAATTATTCATAAAAACAATACAGGCATTAGCCCTTAATTTGTGAGCGCACTGGAGTCTGCCTATTACAGTCGTAAAGCGGTTCATCACATGACCGATTTGATTTTTTGACTTTTTCTTCCTTCAGAACTTTGAAGCTGGGTCATAAGTACTTTTTTTTGGGGGGGAGGATGGTCCATTGTAACTTCGAGCTGTCTCTAAGTGACCAGTCATAAGTTGAGAACTACCTGTAAAGGCGGGTTATAAATAAATTACAAGGAAAAAGCCCACACAATCAAGGAAAACCGCACCCCACTGAGAGAGGCAAATATTGGGAGAGTGGGTGCAATTGTTCTCTCCTACAGGCCTGGGATTTTACCATGTACAGGCGGAGAATGGGGTGCAGAGTTTAGAGGATGCTACCCACCTGGGTTTCAGGTATGGTAAAACATCCAACTTGCCATCCGCAGAGAGGAAAGAGGGTGGATGGGAACCAACGCCGAAGTTCTGCTTCACCAACAGCAAGACAGCCGGGGTCCTGCGGGTGAAGCACTTGGCATCAAAGCCAAACAGAAGATCTTGGGCTTCATCAGAGGAGACAGCGGCATCTGGGAGGCAAGGATACCAAAAAAAAAAAAAAAAGGAACAAGAAAATGACTTATTGGACCAGCAATGAGATTCTCCCTCTATTGTCGTAAATTTCTGAGGCTCGAGAAAAAATGGAAATGAATTAAAAGACCATAAATGTAACCTTGATGTTGTACTTCAGAGTTATCATCTTCCATGTGCTCAAGGCCTTAGTACAGGGGTCCCGAACCCCCGGTCCGTGGACCAGTACCAGGCCACAGCATGCCAGCAATCGGGCCGCACAAGCAAAGCAAAGCCCCATCCACAAGATTCAGGCAGCACACAAAACCACGCCCCCTTCGGTCTGCGGAAAAATGTCTCTCCATGGAACCGGTCCCTGGTGCCCAAAAGGTGGGGATCTCTGCTATAGCAGCTCTCAAATCTTTCATGACAAGTTGAACAAGAAATCAGAAGAAAACACAAAACCTTTTCCAGGAAACTGGTGAGACATTAGTTTGGGGGAAAAGGGGTTACCAAAAAAAGTAGAGATTAACAGGACAACAGACTTTTCTCCAGGAAAAGAAAAAGGAGGAATCTGCACAGAAAACATGAAGACAACAATGAACTGTGTCAACTGCGAGACCTTCTAACATTAACACACTCTGGTGACCTGGATTACTGCAATGTATTTTAGATGGGGCTGCCCTTGAAGGCCACAGGTAGTCCTCAACTTATGAGCATAACCGAGCCCAAAGTGATGTTGTTAAACGAGACATTTGTTAAGTGAGTTTTGCCCCATTTTACAACCTCCAGTTGCTACATTTGTTAAGTAAATCGCTGCAGTTGTTAAGTTAGTAACACAGTTGCTAAGTGAATCTAGCTTCCCCATTGACTTTGCTTATCAGAAGGTTGTAAAGGGGGATCACGTGACCCCGGGACGCTGCAACCGTCCTAAATACGAGTCAGTTGCCAAACATCCAAATGTTTTTTTTTTCTGATGTTAGACCTTTAATTCAAGATAAGAAATAGTTGAAGCAATATATCTAAACAAAGATGGTTACATAATACAAACAGATTATTAAATTGTTTAAACTGATTAAACATTAAAACATTATGCTAATCAGGAATGTTTAAAAATAAAATCCAATTTGCTGTTTGTTGAGAATAGGGGAAGCACTGAATATTTAACTCAGGTGGTCCTCAATTCACAACAGTTCATAAGCATCCAAATGTTGATCACGTGACCTTGGGGGAAATGCTGCAACAGTCATAAGTGTGAAAAACAGTCATGTCACTTTTTTCAGTGCCATTGTTACTTTGAACAGTCATTAAACAAATGGTTGTAAGTTGATGCTACCTGTACTCTGTACTTTGAATGCAGTAGCTCGCTTGATAATGGACGAGAGTAGCTAAAATCAGCAGTATAGCATTACCTTATTATGCTCCAAAATCTTTCCAGAAAATGTAAGTATTGGCAAAATTGGTAATTTAATATATAAATAAATCTGTTTTAAAATTGCAGACATGTCATAATTGGTGAGGTTTTAATTTATACTGGGGAAATCCAGAGTTACACACTAGACCAGGGGTAGGCAACCTTGGCTTTTTTATGACTCGTGGACTTCAACTCCCAGAATTCCTGAGCCAGCATGGCTCAGCTTGGAAACCTCTCCCTTTCCCCTCATCATGGTTGGCTCAGGAATTCTGGGAGTTGAAGTCCACCAGTCATAAAAGAGCCAAGGTTGCCAACCCCTGCACTAGACTGAAAACTTAAATTTCCATATCATGTCAACAAATGATCATGTGACTGTGGGGTAGCAGTGATGGTCATTAAGTTTAGGGACTGGTCATAAGTCACTTTTTTCAGTGATGCTATAACTTTGAGTGGTCACTAAACAAATATTTGCAACTCGAGGACCACCAGTATATAGACACAAGGAAACACGTATGAGAAATGTTATTAAACTACAATTCCCAGCGTTCTTCACTATTGGTCACATAGGGGAAAGGTTGCTGGGAGTTGTAGTTTAGCACTTTTGGAGGTCCACAACGTTCTTGCTTGTGAAACTTGCAAAGGGCTCCATTTTATACCAGAGAAAATCATTGCGTTTTGATCAGTTGTTTAGAATTTGTGTTTTTCTTTTTTCTTAGTTTATAATATAAAATACAAAAATACAGAAGAAGATAATAGGAAAAACAGGGGAGGGAAAAGGGAAGGGAAAAGTGTAGAAAAGAGGGGGAAAAGAAAGAAAAGGCATTGACTTCCAACTCTCTTTGGTGCAGTAGAATAAGATAATAACATCAAACCTCAACTTTTTACTTCTACATAGTAGTATAAACTAGCCAATTCTATAGGAACAAACCTATCTAATTGGTGAAACCCAAAATCAAAGTTTCATTTTTTTTCCATCTCAAGTACAAAGTCCAGAAGTGGTTTTGAAATAGAAACAAAAGTCATTGTGTTTTTTTTTCTTTAAACGAAGTAGTTAGTTTAGCCATCTCTACTAACTCCATCAACTTTTGCAGCCATTTGTCCATTGCGGGAATCATCATCATCATCAAAAGTTGGAAGGTACCTTGGAGGTCATCTAGTCCAACCCCCTGCTCAGGCAGGAAACCCTGTACCACTTCAGACAAATGGCTGTCCAATCTTATGGAAGTGTCCTTCCATAAGGTAGTCTTGCTGCCAACAACATATATAACATTAAAGTTCCAAAAAAAATTTCCAAGTCTTTTTACATTAATCCCAAAAGAAAAGTTTCTGGTTTTATCTTTATATTCACTTTGAGTATCTTCTGTATTAGGATGTGAATCCTATTCCAATATTTACTTGCTTTGTCACATGTCCACCACAAACGATAAAAAGTCCCTTCTTTACATTTGCATTTCCAACATTCATTTGAAATACCTTCATACATTCTTCACAGTTTGTCTGGTGCTAAATACCAGCAATACATCATCTTATAGAAATTTTATTTTAAATTATAATTTAGTGTAAATTTTAAACCTTTCGTCCAGATATACCCCCGTTGTTCAAGAATTACACTATATCTAAAGTTCCTTGCCCACTGGATCATGCAACATTTTACATATTCATTTTCCAAATTCAAATTCAATAACAATTTATAGACCTTAGCAATAATATGTTCATCACTACCATACAGTAGGATTTTCAATTCAATTTTATAATAATAATTAAACAAAAGTTGGAAGGGACCTTGGAGGTCATCTAGTCCAACCCCCTGCTCAGGCAGGAAACCTTATACCATTTCGGACAAATGGCTGTCCAGTCTCTTCTTAAAAACTTCCAGGGTTGGAGCATTCACCACTTCTGGAGGCAGGTTGTTCCACTGGTTAATTGTTCTAACTGTCAGGAAGTTTCTCCTTAGTTCTAGGTTGCTTCTCTCCTTGACTAGTTTTGACAAAGTCAAACCCATAACTCTTTTTGTCTGATTTAAATCTTTCTTTCAATTGTAAAATATGTAAAATATACAGACATGTCCTTTTGATTCTAACTTCTCCTTAGACTTGAGGATAGGATCACTAAAATTAAAGTTTATGATTTGACCATAAGTCCACCAGTCTGGCTTCAGTAGCATTTCTTTTCTTAAAAAAACCTTCCTGGGGAGATACCCAAAGAGGCCTCCTCATAAAAAAAAAACCCTTGTTTTATATTTATTCCAAACTCTTGAAATGGCAAATCTAACAAAGTGGTTATTAAAATCAACATTTACTTTAAGATTTACTTTAAATTTGTGTTTTTCAAATGGAGGAACAGGAGACACCCCCCCCCCTTCCGGGAACTCTCACCTACCTGTATTGTTTTGGTGCCTGATTTCCAAAGAAAGTTCATATCTTAATTCACCCGGAGAATGTCTGCCGGACATCACAGAGCCCTGGAGGACAAGGTAGCGGGTTCCTCTGGAAAGGCAAACAACCTGGGATGGGAAAATTTAAAAAAAATAAACATACACCAACATTCATATATTTGATTGAAGTCCCTCTTCAAAACATTTATTTGCATTCGTGAAATGCAGAAGCTCTCTTGATGCTTCATTCTCAGGTCAAGAATTATTTAATCCTTGCAGCCTGCTAAAAGCTCCTGCACAGCAATTTTAAGATGTGTGGACTTCAAATCTCAGAATTCCCCCTGCCGGCTGGGGAATTCTGGGAATTGAAGTTCATACATCTTTGAGTTGTTGGTATTGAGAAACTTCATCTAGTCCAGTGTTTCTCAACCTTGACAATTTTAAGGCATGTGGACTTCAACTCCCAGAATTCCACAGCCAGCATTGCTGGCTGTGGAATTCTGGGAGATGAAGTCCACATGCCTTAAAATTGTCAAGGTTGAGAAACACTGATCTAGTCCAACACTATACCAACTCTAGAAATGTACTAATTTGTACTAAACAGCTGGCAGTCCAGTTTTCATTTAAAAATCCCAGTGGAGTCCATGTCTCTTTTTTTTTAACACATTTTATTTTTTTAAATTCTTAAGAAAAAGTACTCAGGACCCACTGTGGTGGTTGGGTGGTCAAACATTCAAAAGTAAAGACATATATAAACAACTCAACTCAATACATTTCACTATTCCCTCTCTATTCCATGTCCATGTCTCTTAATGATTGTCTGCTCCAACCACAAGGAACTCCCACCTCCAAACATTCCCTAATGTTCAGACTGAATCTCATTTCTTTAAATTTCACATCCTTGGTTTCAACAGAGAGAAAATTACATGGTGGGAGGGCATTTTATGAAGCGAGGGGGGTGTCAAATCAAGTGTAAATGGTATTTTTAAAAGGTGTGGGGCTTTTCACAATTGTCGACACTATCTTGGGTTCTTTGATGTAGCATTTTTGGGAATTCTGTAGAGTGTCTATCTTAACTTGCCTTAATGTGAACTAAAGAAGCAAAAGAGCTCCTTGAATCATCCATTGTAGGACATCATCACCATCATCATTGCTTTTTAGAAAAATACTTGGTCAACTCAAACATACTTGGCAAACATACTTAATATTCCTGCCCCCTGTTTTTCCCACAACAAGCCTGCAAGGTAGGCTGGGCTCAGAGAGAGCATATTAAGTATGTTCATATTATGAGTTGTTTATAAAAATAAGAAAGCTGGGATATAAGTACTGTAGAGATAGATAAATAAATAAATAGAACTGAGGGCCAGTTGGTATATACTATAGTGATTAAGGCACCAGCCTACAAACCAGGAGATTGTAGTTCTAGTCCTGCCTTAAGCATAGAAACTGGCAGGGTGACTTTGGGCCAATCACCAAAAGACTATGAATTCTAGTCCTGCCTTGGGCGTGAAACTTGGCAGGGTGACTTTGGGCCAATCACCAGGAGACCGGGAATTCTAGTCCTGCCTTAGGCAGAGTGACTTTGGGCCAATCACCAGGAGACCGGGAATTCTAGTCCTGCCTTAGGCAGAGTGACTTTGGGCCAATCACCAGGAGACCGGGAATCCTAGTCCTGCTTTAGGCAGAGTGACTTTGGGCCAATCACCAGGAGACCGGGAATCCTAGTCCTGCCTTAGGCAGAGTGACTTTGGGCCAATCACCAGGAGACCGGGAATCCTAGTCCTGCCTTAGGCAGAGTGACTTTGGGCCAATCACCAGGAGACCGGGAATTCTAGTCCTGCCTTAGGCAGAGTGACTTTGGGCCAATCACCAGGAGACCGGGAATTCTAGTCCTGCCTTAGGCAGAGTGACTTTGGGCCAATCACCAGGAGACCGGGAATCCTAGTCCTGCCTTAGGCAGAGTGACTTTGGGCCAATCACCAGGAGACCGGGA
Organism: Crotalus tigris; assembly: GCF_016545835.1. Taxonomy (NCBI): domain Eukaryota; kingdom Metazoa; phylum Chordata; class Lepidosauria; order Squamata; family Viperidae; genus Crotalus; species Crotalus tigris. The sequence continues at coordinate 768,362 of NW_024100549.1, read as the reverse complement.
ATCCTAGTCCTGCCTTAGGCAGAGTGACTTTGGGCCAATCACCAGGAGACCGGGAATTCTAGTCCTGCCTTAGGCAGAGTGACTTTGGGCCAATCACCAGGAGACCGGGAATCCTAGTCCTGCCTTAGCCAGGGTGACTTTGGGCCAATCACCAAAAGACTATGAATTCTAGTCCTGCCTTAAGCATGAAAGCTGGCAGGGTGACTTTGGGCCAATCACCAAAAGACTGTGAGTTCTAGTCCCGCCTTAGATATGAAAGCCAACTGAGTGACTTTGGGCCAGCCCCTTTCTCTCAGCCCAATCCACCTCACAGGGTTGTAATGGAGAAAATAGGCGTGTTGGATATATTCGCCTTGAGTTATTTGTAAAAATAATACAGGTGGGATATAAATATACAAATAGATAAATATAAGTAAACAAATGTAGTTGAAATTGTGGGACGAATAGATACGTTGATCTCCTCGGAGGAACAAGACCGCATACTGCTGCATAGTTTCCAGAGACCGGTGAGGTCCCACAGATTGGGCCTCCTTCAGGTCCCGTCAGCCAGACAATGTCGGCTGGCGGGCCCTCGGGGAAGGGCCTTTTCTGTGGTGGCTCCGACGTGGTGGAATCAACTTCCCCCCGAGATTCAAACTACTCCCACCTTGCCAGCCTTCAAGAAAGCCATTAAAACTCTCCTGTTCCGGCAGGCCTGGGGTTGATGTCCCGGGGGGGGGGGCGGGATACGATTGGGACATGCTGTGTGAATGTCCTCATTTTTATTGTATATTTATTGTTTTAATTTTGTACGCCGCCCTGAGGGATTGGGCGGCATATAAATTTTATTAATAAATAAATAAATAAATAAATAAGAGCTATTAGGAATAACATGGGGGGGAGGGGGAATTGTCCCACAAACCTGCTTTTGATGTAATCCTTCCCCTCCCACTAGGAATCTCTTTGCGACCCTGGGATGCACCAGTTCCTTTTCTCCTTGATAAAAGACTAGGAGGACCAGCTGCAAGGAGCTGAGAGGCTCTTCCACATCCTTTTGAAAGGTCAGCTTAAACCTGAGTTTGGTCTTGACTTCCCATTTCACTGCCAAAAGAGAAGAAGAAAATAAAATAATAAAAAAATGGGATACAAAGCAAGGACCTCCCATTTCTCTTAAAAATAAGCCATCTGAAGTGCTACCCTGTCTCATATTGTCCAGCTCTCTTCTCTCGCTCTCCTAGTCATCGGAGTTTTGATCCGTCATCTGAGTTCTTCCTTGACTCACGTTTAAATTAATTTTCATCCTTTTATGGTACAGATACTCCTCAACGTTTGACCACAACTGAGACCAGAATGTCCATTGTCAGCAAGGGGGTTGTTAAATGAAGCATGGTTGATTTTACCATCTTTTTTTGCTGTAGCCATTAAGTGAATTACCATGGTCATTAAGCAAATTATGCGCTCGTTAAACAAATCCAGCTTCCCTCCCCCTCTCCCCCCACCAACTTTGCTTATTGGAAGCCAGTTGGGGAAGGTCGCAAATGCTGATGATGTGACCCCTGGACATTGCAAACATTGTAAGCAAATGCCAGTTGCCAAGCACACAAATTTTGATCACATGACCATGAGGATGCAGCAACAGTCATAAGGGTGAGGAATGGTTATAAATCACTTTTTTCAGCACCGGGGTAACTTCTAATGGTTGCTAACTGAATGGTTGTGAGTCAACTGGCTGAATTTTAGAAAATGGAAAACAGTTGAATCAGGAACACCCACAGGGTGTGGCCAGAATTTCAGTCAGACTATACCAGGGGTAGGCAACCTTGGCTCTTTTATGACTCGTGGACTTCAACTCCCAGAATTCCTGAGCCAACCATGCTGAGGGGACAGGGAGAGGTTTCCAAGCTGAGCCATGCTGGCTCAGGAATTCTGGGAGTTGAAGTCCACGAGTCATAAAAGAGCCAAGGTTGCCTACCCCTGGATTATACTGTGACTACCATGTTGGCTTTTTTGACTGTATCCTGCAGATGCCCCTGGCCTCAATACCATTGACCCATGTTTACATCTCAAGGAAAAATGGTATGTTCTGTTAACAAGAGTTAGATGGAGAGGAGCTTTAGCCAGACACTGGTGAATTCACACATTCTATTTGGTGGGCCTGAGGTGGAACAGGATAGATTGTGATTCAGTGCATTGGAGGAATCCAGTCACTGACTTAGTAGATTGTATGAACAAGTCCTCAAAGATGCCATAAAGGTAGTCCTCGACTTACGACCACAACTGAGCCCAACATTTCTGTTGCTAAGTGAGACATTTGTTAATATCTCACTTAGCAACAGAAATGTTGGGCTCAGTTGCGGGAAGAAAGGTCATAAAATGGGGGCAAAGCTCCATTTTGTTAAGAGACATTTATTAATGTCTCGTTTAGCAAAATGGAGTTATGTCCCATTTTATGACCTTTCTTGCCACAGTTGTTAAGTGAATCACAACAGATGTTAAGTTAGTAACAGGGTTGTTAAGTGAATCTGGCTTCCCCATTGACTTTGCTTGTCAGAAGGTCACAAAAGGGCATCAACATAACCCCAGGATACTGCAACTGTCATAAATATGAGTCAGTTGCCAGGCATCTAAATTTTGATCATGTGACCATGGGAGTGCAGCTGTGGTTGTAAATGTGAAAAACAGTCATAAGTCACTTTTTTCAGTGCCATTGTAACTTTGAACAAACAAACAAACTGTTGTAAGTTCAGGACTTTCTGTGATTTGGTGCAGTTGGGGGGGGTTACCTCATATTGTACTGATGTAGCAATTGGATTTGTTAAGTCTATGGCTAGGACCAAGATGTGGAATATGCCAAATAGGTTGAAAGACATAAAATTTCAGGAAGGAGGGCCCGGTGGCCATCTAGTCCACCTCTTTTGTTATGTCCACCTTTTGGAAAAGCAGAGCACCTGTCTGCTCCATCCTACAATGTTTCCTTTTACATTTGCTCATGAGCAGGAGCCTGCATCTTGTGTCATCCAGATTTATAAATATTAAGTATTGCAAAATTTAAAAAAAGGCTTGATTTGCTTAATGCAGGGGTCTTCAAACTTGGCCCTTTTATGATTTGTGGACTTCAACTACCAGAATTCCTCAGCCAGCATGCCTGGCTGAGAAATTCTGGGATCTGAAGTCCACAAGTCATAAAAGGGCCAAGTTTAAAGACCCCTGGCTTAATGCTTTAGCTTAGCAGATGTAATTTGAGGGGTCATTTTCTTTTGTTGGAGGCAATAATTTAAAGTTGCAGCTGAAGCTTTCATTATCATCAGAGTGATTGGGAAGATCTATTCCCCCCCCAATTATTTGCAATAGGTAGAAATGGATATTTATTCTTTGTAATCTCTGCAGCTGATCTCTATTTACTTTCCAGAAGGGCAGCTGATCCTTTCTGAAAAATTTCCCCCCCACCCCAAAAAAAGAGATATGTAGGACAGGAGCAATCCTAAGAAGGATCTGATTTGGACTTCTGAGCAATCAGCATATTTGGTCTGATGAAAAAGACTCCACACCCACAAGAAATCTGCATTTTACACCTTCAAGCTATGTTAGTCCTACTTAAGAGATTGAGCATTTTTTCCTCCTTTTCAAGATTATTTTCTCTTTTCTTAAAAAGTATTTTCCCCTTTTCCTTTGACACCCATCGATACAGGTATTGTCTGCTTGCATATTTATCTCACTGTTGCTGTTACAAAACGATCGGCTTCGATTTAGTGTACTTTAGATTTAAATCTGGTATTCCGTAGAATTGCTGAAGCCAAGGAATGTACACTGGGAGAAGGAAAGGGAAAGGGAGAGGAAGAAGAATTTTAAAAAAGCACCAGATGCTTTACATAAGCACTTTATCATTTTATGCTATTTTTATGCTCTTACTATCGCTTTATACTATTTTATCATTTTATACTATTCATCACTGTTCAAGGCAAACTTCTAAAACTTTATTGATGTTATAGAAAGTCTAAATAAAGCTTCCTAGAAACGAGAACAGAGGGAATAGCAGCAATAACGTAAGCTGTGTCTTTCCACCCCTCCCTGTCGGCACTTACCTTCTTCCAAATGCAGCATGAAGAAACGGTGTCCGGCAGGCCTGCCCAGAGAATCAGCCACACGCTGGAGTGACCCAAGAAGGTTTTGGGGTGGACTTGAGGGACATATCCCGAAAGTCTCCAGGTCCTCTTTGCTCCAGGCAGATCTGCTCAGTGCCTTCAGGAACCCGCTGTCGTAACGGCTGAGGAGGCCCCCCACCTCCAGATGGTTAGGACCCCAAAAGCTGCCCCCATCTAGCTTCACGTGACACACCGATTCCTCTGAGCTCTCGTATAGCCATGACTGAGAACTGGGTTGGGGCCATAAACTCAAGGGTCTTGCCTCCTTCTCAGCCAAGGGCAGGTGGGATGGGCTGTCTTCTGACTCTGGGGAAACCAACACAACTTTTGAAGGGGCTTCCTTGAAATCCAATGTAACCTGGATGTGTTCTTCTTCTTCTTCTTCTGAGGATTTCAGTTCTCCTAAATTGGGACTCTCCCATTGTCTCAGAGGGTTTCCTTCTAGGTGGAGGTTTCCCTTTGCAGGTGAAGAGAGGGACTCAGCTGTCAGCCAGAGACCCAGGAGGATGCTGGCAAGGCCAAGCTGCATGGTTGCTTCCCTGAAGAACTAAAGCCTTCTCCAGGATTCCCCAGAGTAAATTCAGAAGGGAGTGAAGGCATCGGATAACACACACAGGCACACACGCACACACAGACACAAAGAGATGGCCTGAATTTTTCTTCTTTAACCCATGTGACCTTGAATGATCACACCGTCCTGGAAGAATTCTTGTAACAAGCTGGCTCAAAGGAGCCGCCCTATTCTATTTGCAGGTTTTTGATATCTTTTAAGTCTGGATGCTTTAGCAAATGCAAGGCATCCAAGCAAACTCAACCTTGATGTAAACACTTTTTATCATATTTTGCCCCCAAGAGATCAAAGCAAAGCAAAACCCACATTCACACACAATTTGAACCTTTCAGTCTTTACATTGTATCCGAGTTGGCTTATCGTGTTTTTACCCCTTAATATCTTGTATAAAGGCTGTTTTTATCAGCAAAAAGTATTCGTTCCTTTAAATATTTATCGTCTAAATTAATACCTTGAAGTAGGTTAAGAGGTCTGAGAATCAGACACAATTGAACGGGGGAAAAAAAAATTCTTAAGGAGTTAAAGAACGTAAAAGCTACTAAAACAATCTGGGAAAAAAATGGTTGGGAGACATTTTGTTTGTCCTTTAGTGGTAGCCTCCAATACTTTACGGGAAGCTAAGCTGATGGAACTCACTGTTACTAGATGTGCTAATGGCCTTTTCCTTCAGAGCTGCAGATCAAGTTAGCAACTCTTTTTATCCAGAGGCTAAACTTTTTTTTTTTTTTTTTTAAATTTGGCCTCTGAGGATCTCAAGACAATGGGCAATCTATAGTCTTTACTGGAGGAACAGGATAAAAAATTTGGTCCCTTTTTTATGCATTAAGATGGTGGTGGTAATAAAATAAATGCATTTGGCTGAGAAGACATTTTAAGTTGGGAAATAGATATGTGCCCTCAAATAGCCACATCACTGTTACAAAGATCTCCACCCCTTCTAACTAAATGTCACGGTTGATTTTGTAGACCTCCCAACCCCAAAATATTAAGTGCAGCATTTGGCCATTCAAAGATTAGCTATGGGTTCAGTGGACATAGGCCAGGTCCTGCACCTTATTTTAAATGAACGTGGAGAAGATGGCTTTTGCATCACATACACATTAGCCAACCACATTTTAACCTAGCACACTGGGGGAATCCAGGCTGTGCTGGGGTCAAATCTAGAAAATGGATCCCATTTGATAAACTGTGGTGGTTAACCCTGAGTTTGCAAACTGTAGGAAGGCAGCCTTAATCATGCCTTGCTATTGGGAATCTCTCATGGATAGAGATACGGCATTAATGAAATCCTTACCCTGGGAATAGTATTTCTCAACCTCAGCGACATGTGGACTTCAACTCCTATAATTCCCCAGCCAGCCTGGGAATTTCTGGGAATTGAAGTCCACATCTTAAAAGTTGCTGAAACATTACTCTGAAAGAAAGTGAACTAGCCAACACACTTTTTGGTCCAAACCAGCACTAATTTACAAATTGTGGCTTTTGATCGATTGCACAGTATTTGGGTGTATACACATGCACACGGTAGTAGAAATTTATTTCACAGTCAAAGCCAGATCATCCTAGTCTTGCAGTCTCTGCAAGTTTATGTACTACACCTGCCGTATAGCAATACCTATAGTTTAGGTATTGCTCAGCTAATGTTGCATTCTTAGGGCTTTACCATGCAATGTTCCCGAGTGCACTCTTGATTTTTCAAAATGGCAGGAAGTTTGACTTCATCCAATTTTAACCGTGTTTAGTATGTACAATTTGGGTTAGAGGTCATGTGGCTGTAAGTCAAAGGTCTCTGTACCCTCTACTCACCAGAATCTTCATGAAGTTTCTGATTGTTCTTTGACCTCCAAACATTTATCATATAAAAATGTTAATAAATACTTTTAAAGCATTACAAATAATAACAGAGGCAAGGCTGCTCTCACTGGTGGCTGATCATCCAGCCCTGGGTCAGTCTCACTGCTAGCCCCCTCACTTTCAAGGACTGGAGTGGAGGTCTACAGGGACCTCAAAAGATGAATTGACCCCAATCAGCTTTCCATCATTTAGCCACCACATATTGATCCTCCAATATTTACTGACCCCCATTTGACCCCCCCACTTATTGGCCCAAGGATAATTCCATTGGGGTTAATATTGACCACTTTGGGAAATCCGGCTATAAATGGGTGCAATCAGTAATGACTGTTTGCAGATATCAAGGTAGAAGCAAAATCATCATTTAGCAACAATTGGAATAGGCAACTTGGACGTTAAAGGAAATGGCTGCTAAGTGAACCACAATTCGGTTTACAATCTTAATTCAGTTTTTCTTTGCTTTACAGGCCTGCAAATGGCATAAATGTGAGCATTGGTTGCAAGGTTATTTTTTCCCATAATCCTTGTAACAAGCCCCTGAACAAGGTGGTTGCTAAATTAGGACAACTGTATCTCAGTATTTGAACCCCACTGTGCTTTTTCTGCAGCCACAAATTATTTCTATATATAAAAGCAACGTTTCCTTCCTTCCTTCCTTCCTTCCTTCCCTTCCCTTCCATCTGTCCGTCCATCCATCCATCCATGGAATGTCCCCAACTATTAATTCCTGAACAAACTTGAAAACTTGAAAAATTACTTTTACTTCATTTTCAGAATTGTTTTGGCTAACATAAAAAAGAGATTATTGTGGCAAACAGCTCAATGAAAATGTCAACCCATAGGGGCAGCCATGAAAAAAAAACAAAACCAAATTCTATGATAGGGATTGTTATGGAAGGTATAAAAAAAATAACCTACACGAAGAGGGAAGTCAGCATCTGGACCCTGTTTTAGAGAACCTCAATCTTGAGCTACTCTCACTCCTAATTTGTGGAAACTGGTCAAACCAAAGTACTCTGCAGACTATTTGGATTAGTGCCGCCAGGAGTTAGTTTTGTGGGTTTAATGTTTATGCGATTGTGGTGTTAATTGCCAGGAATCCTTGCTGATTACAGCAGTATCCAAAGCAAATGACAAACCAAAAATCCAGCTGTGCTCTTCTAAGATTTCTGGCAACCAGCTTCAGTGAAGCTTGAAGCTGCCTTCTGCATTTGATTAGCTCTGGACACACATCTAAGGCTAACGGCAAGACCAGATAGCAAGAGAAGGAACCAGGATCTTGGTGGTTATTTGTTTCCCACACAGAATTATCTTAAGGAAGCAAACTCTAATGCAAAACAGATTATTTTATTTAAAATAGTCCAGAGCAGCGTTTCTCAAGCTTAGCAACTTTTTAAGGTGAGTGGACTTCAACTTCCACAATTCTCCACACTAGCAGGGGAAATTATGGGACTTGAAGTCCATACCATGTAAAGTTGACAACATTGAGAAACACTGCTCTAGGGATGAATGTTTTGGATCAGTGGTTCTCAACCTTTTTAATGCCGTGACCCCCAACCGGTCGTAAGTCGAGGACTACTCAACCGGTCGTAAGTCGAGGACTACTCAACTGGTGCAGCACCGTTTGCAGAATGGGACTTTTGGCAGGCTCAGCAGGGCAGAGACAGCCTGGACAATTCCGATTGGCTTTTGAAAGCCAATAGAATTAGACTCTATTCAAGAGAGTCTATTCTATTGGCTTTCAAAAGACAATAGAATAAAAAGGAGTAGCACAGCTAAGGAAAAGGGGGAAAAAATGGCGGACTGCGTTGTTTGGCGACCCCCGTGAAATGGTCGTTTGACCCCAAATGGGGTCCCGACCCACAGGTTGAGAACCACTGTTTTGGATTAATATTTCTTCATCAGAAGGGGAGGAACGAAAAGGTCTTTTTAATGAAGCCACAGGATTCTGAACTGAAATCACTGATGTATTTAAAAAATACACAAGGGAAGAAACGAGACAAGATCAACAGGTGCCTTTTTAAAAAAAATGCCAGAGAAAGGACATTTCAACTGGTAGGGGGTGGTGGAGGAATGCTCCCCGGTCCTTCTGTGGGGAGAGGGGGTCTCAGCATCGGGGGCATTGGAGCAGGAGGAGGGACGCCAGGGGCTGGGGGCAACTGGGGTGGACCTGGGGGCAAGGGCCCTGTCGGGGGAGGCATGGGAGGCAGAGCCATGCCCCCAGGAGGAGGAGGGGGGAGAGAATCTGGGAGTGGTGGTCGGGGGGGCAGGCCATTCATGAGAGGGGGCGGGGGAGGCCGCTTCACAGTAGCTGGTGCCGGGATACTTTGAGGAACAGGTGGCTTCTCCATCTTGAAATGAAACTGAAGGAAGAACTAAATGGGAAAAAAAGGGAGGGGAGAATATTAGATTTTACTTGACTGCAAGGATCCAGTTAGAATTCAGGGATAGGCAACCTTGGGTCTTTTATGAGTCATAAAAGAGCCAAGGTTGCCTACCCCTGAGTTAGATCTTCACAAAGGGTTTCTCAAAACCAGGGCTGAGAAAAAGCCACCACAGAAGGTTGCTTGAGTCCTTCTGATCGATTCAATCTGTGATTCCCAAAATTCCTAGCCGGGTGGGAACAATTCTGCCTCCCAACTGATTTGGAGGATATCAAGATATAGGTAATCCTCAACGTATGACTACAATTGAGCCCAATGTTTCTGTTAAGGGAGACATTTATTTTTGCCCCATTGTACGACTTTCTTGCCACTATTGTCAAGCAAATCACTGTACCCAATTAGTTAGTAACCCGGTTATTAAGTCAGTCACACGGTTGTTAAGTGAATCTGGCTCCCCCCCCCCTTGACTTTGCTTGTCAGAAGGTCGCAAAAGGTGATCACGTGACCCCCAGGACACTGCAACCGTCATAAATATGAGTCAGTTGCCGAGCGTTTGAATTCTGATCATATGATCGTGGATATGTTACCAACAAAGGTTGTTAACTGTGAAAAGTGGTCAGAAATCACTTTTTGCAGTGCCACTGTAACTTCAAATAGTCACTAAATGAACCGTTGTAAGTCTAGGGCTACCTGTATTTATATGAGACAGAAATATCCATTATTTCATACATTTTGTTCTAGAGCAGTGATGGCAAGCCTTTTAGAGACCGAGTGCCCAAACTGCAACCCAAAACCCACTTATGCATCGTCGGGTGCCGGGTGGCTGTGGCCCATTGGTTGGGTATGGCCAATTGGGTAGGCGTGGCCCATTGGGTGGATGTGGCCCACTGGGTGGGCATGGCTATGGTGGTAACGGCAGACTGGGTGGGAGTAAAAAGTTCAATCAATCAATTCCAACTTTGCAAGATCTTTTTTTTTTCCACGAGAAGTTGAAATTGACTGATTGATTGAATCTTTTTTTTTTGTACACGGCGGCAGAGGCTTAAAGCGAAAAGGTTTTATAAAACCCAGCTGAAGGCCTAGGACTGGGGCGACGGCGCATGTGTCCACAGAGAGGGCTCTGCATGCCGCCTCTGGCATCCGTGCTATAGGTTCGCCACCACTGCTCTAGAGCTTCTGTCTCTGAGGAAGATAGCTGATCTTTCCCGCTTCCAAAGAACCCACCTCCAAGTATTATGCTACAGAACAGCCATGGGGGTGCTTGTGTCTAAAGGCACCCAGCCTGCCCCTCCTAGAGCTAGGATTAAACAAACTATACTCCAGCAAGGCCATCTTTACTTTTCTAATGATGATGCTAATTAAGTTTTCTGATCTTGACTTACATTTCTTCTCAACAGTGCCTCTGCCAAGGTGAAAGAAGGTTGGTTTTAAAAGGAATTTTCAAACTATGCAGCTCCCCTCGACAGGGGCAGTTGCCAGCTTTTACCTCTTAATCATTTACCTGTTTTGTTTCTCGATTCCAGTGAGTCCAGAATTTGCCTTCAGCTTTGTCAATCTCCCTACTGGGCACCTGCAAGAGAGGAAGAGAAGAGGTTAGGAGCGGTGCCAAGCTGTTGCATCACGGGACATCAAAGGCTGTGTTCAACAGCTTATGAAAGAAGTCAGGCAGTTTGTTGAAAGTGATAATAACAGCAGGAAAAAAAAACCATCATCTTTTTTTTCTATCAAGGCCAAGAGAAAAGAGTTGAACATGCTTTGATTTTACCTCTGTCGAAAGAAGAAAACTCAAGCCATCCTAGTGGAATTGGGGCAATACACCAATATATTCCAGCATAGTGGAATTTCTCCATTATTTGTCTGTCTGTTTGTATCATGCCTTTATTATGCTTATAAATAATTCAAGGCGGTGAACATATCCAACACTTTCCTCCTATTTTCCCCATAACAACAACCTTGTGAGGTAAGTTGGGCTGAGAGTGACTACCCAAAGTCATCCAGCTGGCTTTCGTGGCTAAGGCGGGACTGGAACTCCCAGCCTCCTGGGATAGGACCAAAGTCACTCAGCTGGCTTTCAGGGCTAAAGTGAGACTTTAATTCATTGTTTTGTGCTTTCTATCTTGGAAAGCTGAGGGGAAATTTAGCAGGCCTCAACCCTGCCATCAGTGGCTAAGATTTCCTGTGCAAGCAAGTATTCATTCTCTGCCATCATCTTTAGCAATTAACTTTGCATACCTAAGAAGGAAAAATCAGGATCTTTAAATTAGCCTAATTTGTTTCAAAGACTGGGGTATGACTACTGGTAGGTCCCAGTTTTGTACCAGAACTAATATGCTGCAAACCATCAATACTCACAGGGCTGCACCCAGTGTTTGTGTCTGACACACAGCAGCAGCAGCCAGTACTTGACAATCAAAATAAACTAATGCTATCTCTCATTCGATCCATCCCATCATCAGGAAATGCCTCTTTGAGAAGGGACAAGCAACCAACCAACCAGGGAAGTTTGAGAATCAAATTCTGTTTTCAGGAATTCGATCTCAAGATGCAAACGTTCAAATGAAAATTGCAGAACCATTAGATTTTCATTACAAAGTTCAATAGAAACCGCAATCTTAAGATTTCTGATTTATGTCATTCTCCTTCCGTTCCTTTACAAAACTGAAGGCCCTCAAACCAAATCCCTTCCCAGAAGTACTTAACTTTCCACAATTAAATCTATCCTTCTGAATGTCCCAACAACAGCACAAAAGAGGCTAGACCACGGGTAGGCAACCTTGGGTCTTTTATGACTCGTGGACTTCAACTCCCAGAATTCCTAAGCCAGCAGGGCTGGCTCAGGAATTCTGGGAGTTGAAGTCCACAAGTCATGAAGGGCTAAGGTTGCCTACCCCTGGGCTAGACTAGAACATTACCTTGAAAGCGATTGTCTCATAGGGTTCTGCTGCCATCAAAAGATATTGCCAACGCCGGTCAGGAGGCTCAATTCTCTGCTCATACGCTGACATAAAACGGTGTCTCGGCATGATAGTTTCAGCAATCTCTGGGTAATCGATCTGTGTGGGGCAGAGCCAGAAGAACAGGAAGCTGGAGGGACCATTTAAATCAAACAAATCCAACGACCTGCTCATATGCATAATAGCCGAGGAGCAAAAGGACAGAAAGAGCAGGCCTCTTCTATGCTCAGTTTCACGAATAAATGCTAAATAGTTGAGGTACCAAGAGAAAAGAATATAGTAATAATAATAATAAAGTTGGAAGGGACCTTGGAGGTCATCTCGTCCAACCCCTTGTTCAGGCAAGAAACCCTATACCATTTCAGACAAATGGCTGTCCAGTTTCTTCTTAAAAACTTCCAGTGTTGGCGCATTCACCGCTTCTGGAGGCAGGTTGTTCCACTGGTTAATTGTTCTAACTGTCAGGAAGTTTCTCCTTAGTTCTAGGTTGCTTCTCTCCTTGCTTAGTTTCCACCCATTACTTCTTGTCCTGCCTTCAGGCGCTTTGGAGAATAGCTTGACTCCCTCTTCTCTGTGGCAGCCCCTGAGATATTGGAACACTGCTATCATGTTACTCCTCGTCCTTCTCTTCGTTAAACTAGACATACCCAATTCCAGCAGCCGTTCCTTATATGTTTTAGCCTCCAATCCCCTAATGATCTTTGTTGCTCTTCTCTGCACTCTAGTTTCTAGAGTCCCATCATCTTTTTTACATTGTGGTGACCAAAACTGGATGCAGTATTCCAAGTGTGTCCTTACCAAGGCATTGTAAAGTGGTATTAATATCTGTAGCTCAGGCCTGAACTGTGGGGGTCTCTGGTGCTCACTGAGCTTGGTTGTTCTCCTGCATGACAGAGAAAAATGCATACAGGAGAACAATCAAGCTCAGAGAGCACCAGGGACCCCCAAAGTTGTTGTTTTTTTTTGATGGGCCAAAGACACTTATTGAACTTATTTTTAAAAAAATATACAGGCAGTCCTCAACTTATGACCTTAATGGAGCCTGCCCATCATGATAAGTCTTGATGGTCGTAAACAGGTCAGTCACATAACTGGCCAGATTTTATCACCTTTTTTGCGGCAGTTAAGTGAGTGTGGCAGTTGTTGAATGAACCAATGGTGAACTAGAAGTAAGTGCCAGTTTTTGGCAAAACCATTGTAAACTCAGTCATGTCACCATGGAATGGGGCAAATGGCTGTAAATGCCTGAAGTAGCCCCATAGTAGGTCTGTCGCAACTTCAAATTGTCGCTAAGCAACCGGTTGTAAGTTGAGGACTACCCCACACATAATATTTACTAAAGAAATTAAAGAAAGTTAGGTGTATTTTACCTGGAAAAGGAGGCTTTGCTGGCCTGTTTCTGGGTCCCTCTGTTTGGTTACTGAAAGGATGGATAAAAGAGAGACAGTGTGCTAAGCAGGCATTTGCGACAGAATTCTTTATTTCATCAGCTTTGGGCTCCAAGACTCGGAATCAAATCTCCTATTGAATGTCCCAAAGAACTACGAAGGCTGCTTCAAACACATTGGAAGCCAAAATGGTTGAAATAACCCATTTCAAATTCACCTGTTTCCAAAGGATTGCTTTGGAATACTTTATGGTCTGTCTGTCTATCGTATGCTACCCATCTCGCCAGAAATGACTTTAGGCGTCTTATAGACATTGGATAAAATTCAGAATAAAACATTAAAACAATAAATAAAGATTTTTAAATTTAAAATTGAATTAAAATAGAACTAAGCAGGATGGAGAGGGAGGGTGTTCTCTACTGCATTAGCCACCTCCAACATGTCACACTCCCATTAAAGTCCCCAGGCTAGTTGGCACAGCCATGTCTTCAAGGCCTTTTGGAAGGTCAAAAGGGTGGGAACAGATCGGACCTCGGGGGGGGGGGGATGTTCCAGAGTCAAGGCAGAAAAGGTTCCTCTTCTGGACCCTGCCAGCCAAAATTCCTTGGCTGACAGGGTCTGCAGCATGCCCCTTCTGCCAGCACGAGTGGGGCGGGCTAATTCCATCAGGGTGAGATGATGTCTCAGGTAGCTTGGAGCCATGCCTACCTTTGTAACCTGGCCGACCAATTTTCACAAATTTCTTGACTTCCACCTTCACCTTTTCTGGAGCAGGCTGAGCTGGGGCCTCTTTGGCTTCTTTGGCTGCTCGTCGAGCTCTGCAAATGAAAGGAAGGGGAACAAAGTCATCAAAGGACTCTGAGAAAAGATGGGGGGGGGGAGGATTTCTTTCACAGAGTTCTCCACCATTGGGGGGGGGGGAGACAATAAATATTTAAGCAGCTGTGCATAAGGTCTTTAGCATTATTCCTGCACAAGTCTTGAACCCAGTCTGTCAGCTTTCATCGCCTTAAACTGCTGAGCCACCGTATGCCCCCTTGAAAAAAATACTAGTCTAGTATAAATCCAAATGGTCAAGTAAAGTCAATTTATATTGGTCCCAATACTTTATAATAACCTTGGAAACCTATCTGTTCGTAGAAATATCTGAGGCTGCTTAGAACAATTACAGAATAACAAGAAGCAATATATGCTCCAACACTGGACGTTTTTAAGAAAAGATTGGACAGCTATTTGTCTGAAATGGTATAAGTTTCCTGCCTGAGCAGGGGGTTGGACTAGATGACCTCCAAAGTCCCTTCCATCATCATCATCATCGTCATCATTATAATATACTCTGGCTTGGTTCTCCCTCCATATAAACAAAACTATCCAAATGACTTTAAACTATACTTACTAGGGATGTTTCTGAGATCAAACAAACTGTCGTGTAAAGCTTAACAATGAAACTGGCCTTCAACTGGAAGTTTCAGACAATGCACTCACGCCCACATACACACAATCTTAGGAAAAATCAGACACACTGTCCCGACAGCCAAAGTCCTCAGGAGTACTCCTAAGACAGTTTGTTATCAGGTGGAGGAAGGCTGACAGATATCATGAAAAATGCTACATCGTAGACTGCCCCAAGGCTAGAGAAAGACAACTGTGTCTTTGTAACTAGCAAACTTTGAGCTGGTTCCCAAGACACTCTTTGCTCTTGAAGAGTGTATAGTGTGGGTTTTTTTTTTTTTTGGCCTATGCAAGAATAGGGGAACAGGGGGGAGAAGTTTAGGTAAAATAAAGAAAAGAGGTGCTTGCAATTAGCAACTTACAAGTTGGTCTGATGTTTTTTCCCCTGGGTATGTGCCAAGTAGCTTCCCTATCGGATAAGAAGAAAGGATGGGTGAGATTAGTTAAATTCTAGGTCAAGCCTGGCCTCTCAAGAATAGAGCTGGGAGGGAATCAGTAAAGTCAAGCAACCTCAGGTCTCCAGCTCAGCTTTAACTCTGCACTATCAAGGGGACAATTCTGAGATAAACTTCTCCCTAAAGTGTTTTTTAAAAGGATTTTAATTAAATGGGCTATTTATTCAGACTGCTGGGTTAATTCAGCTGAACATTTTCTGTTCTTCACTGGCAGCAGTTTCCAGAGTTTCAGATGAGTCTCTTTCTTTGCCTTCTCTGGAGACGCCAGACATTGTAAAACTTTTATACGGAAAGGAAGTATTTTGCTACTCAGCTAAACGTTTTCTATAGGTAAAGAGAATGCTGACTCCATACAGTATGTTAGAAATGAGTTAACAAAACATAATTCCTGTTCACATCACATGCATTGCAAAAACAAACAAACTGAGTTAATATGACGGTCTGGTTCTTTCACTGAGCTAAGAGAATTGCTGGGTTCCCACCTGCTAAACCATCTGTAAACAATAAGGTTCCCAACCTGCTATAGACAATTGTGGGAACCCAGGCTAATATTCTAGTGCAGGGGTAGGCAACTTTGGCTCTTTTATGACTTGTGGACTTTAGCTCCCAGAATTCCTGAGCCAGCACGGCTCAGCTTGGAAACCTCTCCCTTTCCCCTCAGCATGGCTGGCTCGGGAATTCTGGAGTTGGTCTACGAGTCATAAAAGAGCCAAGATTGCCTACCCCTGGTCTAGTTCCTGTGATTCTGAGGAAGGGTTCCTTTAAAACAGACTGGAAGGAAGTTCCTTCATATCCATTCAAAGACATTATCATTTATTTGTTATACACCAAAACAAGATTCAAAGCATTTTGAACATCAATCAGCAAATGCATCCGTAACAGTTAAAATGTAAATTAAACAATTAATCAAAGTTAGGAACAATACAAGGATAAACAATATAAAGAGAGCCAGGGTTGTTTAATGGTTAAGGCACCAGACTAGAAAGTGGGAAACTGTGAATTCAAATCCTGCCTTGGCCATGAAAGCCAGATGGGTAACATTGGGCCAGTCACTCTCTCTCCGCCCAACCCACCTCACAGGGTTGCTGTTATGGAGAAAATAGGAGGAGGAAGATGTGTTGAATATTTTTGCCATGACGGGTTGTTTGCAAAAATAGTAAAGGTGGGATACAAATAAATAAAAATAATAAAGAATCACCATAGCCAAATAAAACAATGTCAATAATTAAACCAACCAGCAGGTTTTAGAATGTTAGAAAGATTCTTCCAGAAATACTTGTACTGAGATTGGGGCATTCACAATAACTTTATTGCTAAATTACACCATTTCTCAGCGGATAAAGTGCATTTGCAAAACTAAGTCCTCACCTCATTGTTGTGCAGTGTCAGACAAAGTTTGCATTCATAAGACCCCAAGTGATTTTTCATAAAATAGGGATCCTGTTGGGAAAAAAATAAGGGTTAAGTCTCAGTCAATATAGAAAGTACGTATGTACCATACGCCAGGGTGTAGACTTCACACAAACTATATATGAGACAGAACACCATAAATATTACTCTTGTCCTGGGCACAAAGCCAATCAGGCAACCTTGAGCCGGTTATTTTCTCTCAACGCTGATGACAATGGCAAACAACTTCCAAAAATTTTCCCAAGAAAACTGCAGAGACTTGTCCAGGCAGTCACCAGAAGTCAGTGCTGACTTAAAAAGCACAAAACCAAACCAAACCACTACAGATGATTTCTGGAAGTGAAGTACTTTGAACTAAAATCTAGTATCCCAACTGTGGCTTCCTTCCACATGTAATTTTTACATCCGAATTGCTATTATGGTATTTTTTAAAACAAAAATGATGCATATCCATGGAGAGATCCATACACCCAACAGATGGGTTTAATTTAATATATACTTTCATTACTAGCCCATTGCTGTCTGTTCTAATTGGTAGCTACCAATCAAAGAGAGGTCTTTCCCAAATCTGCTACCTTAGGGTGCTGCATATGGGGAATTCTGGGTGTCCCCAAAAAACCACACTTTGGATTGATGTAGTTCAGAGCAGTTTTGATGGAAAAGGGGAGGAGCCTTGAATGTTTAATGCAAAAATGCCATTCTATAGACATGAGGATTAAACTAGAGACAGGCTGTTGAAAAATGTGTTCTGTCTTAAGTAGGCCTTTCTTTATTAAGTGTACGTACTGCTTTTCCTCCAGGAGTTCATTGCGGTGTGCATCACACTTTTTCTCCTTAATTTGATCCTCCCAAACAGCTGATGAGATTGAGATGAGTGTATAGCAGAAGTCATGCAGTGGACTCTTGTGGCAGAGGATGGACCCTAACAGTTGAATGATGGTGGCTATGGACCAATAGATTAATCAGTCCTTTATTCATTATGTTATGCTTTTTATTCACCACACAACAAAAAGGTAGAAGCTCACCTTATTGATATCTATCGTTTCCAAGGCTAGTTGCCTCAACCTCTCTCTGCGGTCCCTGTTGCTTTCTGAGGCTGAGGCAACACCTCCACTCCCTGTTTTTCCACCTGGACGGTGCTGAAAATCCATGACTGAAGTCTTTGTGCTTCAAAACGCTGGGAATCAGAGACAGAGAAATTTAAGTTGGTGTACTTGAATGATGGTAAGTGAGGCTATCTATATTGTATTTTACACTGTGATCTCCCCAGAGTCAGTCTAGACTCAGGTGCTGCCTAAATGGTCTTGGTCTTAATATATCCTAAGAAAACAAGGAAAATCTGCACAAAAATTAAAATAGGTAAAATCAAATAGGTAAGCATTGTATCTCAATTGTTATAAAAAGGAATCCCTGCAGATTTCATTCTGCTAGTTGTAGTTGACTTTAGGGGATGTGCTTCAAGGCCATTCAGCCAGCACTATCCAAAGACGTTTCCACACTCATGTGGCCAGCATGATATCATGGAGCACTGATATTTCCCCCCCCCCAAAGTGGTACTATTTATCTACTCACATTTGCATGCTTTTGAACTACTAGGTTGGCAAGAGCTGGGGCAAAAACAGGAGTTTATACTGTTGCATAACACTCGGGTCTCAAACCTGGACTGTCAACCTTCTGACAAGCCCAGCATCTTACCCTGAGCCATTGTGCCACTCCTCTTGTTATAAGAAACTTTGTTTAGACAAACAGAAATAAAAATTAAAAACAAATTTTAATAACAAGGTTTCCTAATAGACTGGAATGTAGTCATCCTGAAACAAAAGCAAAATAATGATCTTTCACTAGGACACTAGTATGACATGCAAGGAGCCTTAACCTAAGTGAGAAGGCAAGTTTTTTGGTGTGGGTGACTATAATGAATCCAATTAATAATCATTATACCAAGAATAAGAGCTCAAAAGAAAAATGCTGCAACTAGCAAACTTCAATATTGTAGGAAAATGAAGTACACATTCATACACTACAATCTGTCTATATGATGACAAAACATGACCTTTCCTGTGCTTGGTGCTGCCCTAGAGGTTTGTACCATTCTCCTCTACTTCATGCTCATTCCCATTTCAACTCTTCCAGGCTAAGCTTTCATTCACCCTTGGCTACTTCTCTTCCACGGTGTGCAGGAAGATAGAAAATATTTCTCCAATGCTTTACCTTCTTCCTTCCAACCAAAACTCTGGTTTCTGCTCCATCTACAATCATCCTGCCTCCTTCCCCTGCCATGCAATCTCTCTCCTCTCTGCTCAATAGTGTACCTCCACTTTCCATTCTGCCTCCAGTGTTTCCAGTCCCATTAACTGTCATTCATTATCCGATGAACATTATTCTTTGAGGTCAACCTATTCTCCAAAGCACCTGAGGGCTGGACAAGAAGCAACGGATGGAAACTAATCAAGGAGAGAAGCAACCTAGAACTAAGGAGAAACTTCCTGACAGTTAGAACAATTAATCAGTGGAACTGTTTGCCTCCAGAAGTTGTGAGTGCTCCAATATTGGAGGTTTTCAAGAAGAGATTGGACAACCATTTGTCTGAAATGGTATATAGGGTTTCCAGCCTAAGCAGGGGGTCCCTTCCAACACTGTTATTCTGTTATTCCCCGCCTTTTGCACGATTACAAGCTTGTTCCTCTACTCCCGTGCTGGCAATGCAGGTCTTCCTTCCTCCAAGGCAGGGCATTTGCCTCTGTTGCCTCTCTTCCCACGACTGGCTGAGTTCTCGCTAAGTTTTGGGGCCTGTTTTCTCCTCCCAACAGTCCTGCTGCTCCCACTCCAGCCTCATCACCACTTAGTTATATCCTCCCGCATGTCTCTCACCCCCTGGTTTAATTCCCCATCATGGCCTCCTAGCTCTGCACTTATCTCAAAGCTGGCACTCTCTCCCCTTCTTCCTCACCTGTGCCGTTCCGACTCCCTCTCGCTTCATCGGCCGCCAAGGGACACCGAATCGCCCGAACGACCAAGTGGTTCTTCACCGCGTCGCCTTAACGTACTGGCTTTCACTTCCGGATTGGATTACCGTCGGCCCGGATATTCTCCCGGAAGTACACCAAGCGGAAGGCCGAAGAAGAGGGGAAACTTCTCAGGCGTCTGCTCTAGGAATGGAAGATCATCAGAGAGTGACCAACTTGCCGGGAGGCAGTGAGAACCGGACCCGGAAATATTACGTAAGGGTAATTCCGGTTCGTGAGAAATCCATGGCGGAAGTAAGAGTGAGAAGGCCATCGATCCGAGAGGCCGGAGGGCTGAGGGGGCGGGGCGGGGTAGGGCTGCGGTGGAAGCGATGCGGTACAACGAAAGGGAGCTGCTGTCGCTCTCCCGGCAACCGGCCGAAAAGGCGGCAGAGGTTCTCATGCGCGCCCCCAAGAAAGGAAGCGGTAAGGTGAAGGGGCAGTGACGTCACGGCGCGAAAGGGAGGGGGATGTGACGACACGAGATCGGGAAAGCTAATGCGTCATTTGAGAGCTCTGGGGAAAAGGAAGCAAACGTTCAAGCGCCTCTCTGGTGTAATTGCCCTCACTGAGGACTAGGCGCTTGAGTGGCTTTTATCAGCACTGTGGTTACTAGTCTTCAATTCCAGCTTCTGCGCAATTTTTGCCTTCCGTATTCTCTTGTTGATTTTCATGATGACTGATTCATTTACCGATTTTCCCTTTATACCTTATAAATGTATGCTGTATTTATTTTTGTCTTTTGCCTAATGCTTCTTGGCACCAAAATGTAATAAATTTATAATTAAAAGGGTTCAGCTTTAAGGTGCCACAAGCTACTGGGTAATTTTTGATAACTCTGACTGACAAACTACTTCAAGCTATTCAAGAAAGTATTTTTCAATTAGAATCTAATGGAATTAATTTAAAAATACTTGCTTGAATCAAACATATTAAAAACCCCTTCCTTAATTTGGCTGTTTTATCATAAGATTATATAACTATAAATATAAATGCACAAATCTCTATGCAGAGGTTTCTGTATTCAGAAGGCCCATCTGTCAAAACAGGGTGCTCTGCTTCGTATCTTTCCTGTAATGTTTCCGTTTCCTATTCCCTAGCACTGACCTAATATTCCCTAGTCTTGTAGCCCGCTCAGTCCTTGAGAGGGATGACTTGAGAGATTCTCCCCATCATAATGCGGCTGCCAACTCTGAGGTTTGTTTTAGGACAGTTACTTTGGCTGTTCTGATTTCAGAAGATGCTGCACTTGGAGAATTAAATTCACTGTTCACTTATTGGGTGATGTCAGCACTGTATGTGACAATTGGTAACTTGCAGTGCCACTGTGAATACTAAAGCCATTCAGTTTAAGTGAACAGTTTGGCTATTTTGCTTATTCATATGCTTGTATAAATGCAGCATTATTGCATCGGGGATTAATAAATAGACTCCTTTTTAGCACATCCTTAACCAAAGCCATACAATAACCCCTTTCCAATTCTTACGATGTCCCCCCAATTATGTTGGATTGTAATTCCTCACTCCCCCCCATCCTCTGTTGTAATCCAGTTGTATGATACACCTATTTGATTTTAATGACTTTTTAATGCCCCCTTTTTTTTTGACTCCTCCAGATTTAATCTTCTTGGTGTGAGCCTCCAGAAAGAGAATTATTAAAGTGCAGGGAAAAACTGCCCTAAGGCATTCTGAATCTACAGGACAGAATAGACTCATTTGTTATAATATCAAGTGGAACTGATTTCATTAGAGAGCTAAATATTCTTAGGGCCACTTTTGAGGATAAAAAGCTTTTTATTTACATGACATCCTTCTTCCAAGAAACTCAGGTTGACGTATTTGTCAACCAACCCACTTCTTGATATTCATCCTATAAGACAGATGAGGCCAAGAGAGGAGTACCAGATCATTTAATGAATGTTGTGACTGAGGATTAGAAGTCGGTTCTGCCAGTCATAAACTACTATTCTAACCACTCTTTGCCATTAACTGACACTGGTAGGGAGACAGAGGTATTGTGTCATATGCTGAAGCTGATAGTAGTTTAAAACAGGGGTCGTCAAACTTGGCCCTTTTATGACTTGTGCCTGGCTGAGGAATTCTGGGAATTGAAGTTCACAAGTCATAAAAGGGCCAAGTTTGAAGACCCCTGCTTTAAAAGTTGCATTTAATGTGCTACCTATGGAGCATCCTTTGATTATAACTGGTCTCGGGCAGAGCGTGGATCTGCTGGGATATGTAGATGCTGATCTGTGCTATTCCAAACTCAAGGGCTGCTTACAAGCTTCCTGCTGACAACCCAGCTATCAAACTATGGCTGCCCAGAGTCACTTGGTTGAATTGGGCAGCCATAGAAATTGAATAAATAAAGAAGAAAATAAAATAAAAGCTCTTTGTTGTGTCTGTTTTCTCTTTGCAGCCTTGAAGAAACGCCTGGTGAAGTTAGTGGTCAACTTTCTCTTTTACTTCCGAACAGACGAAGCTGAGGTAAGAGTAAACAGGTAGTCCTCGACTTACAACAGTTCATTTAGTGACCGTTCAAAGTTACAATGGCACTGAAAAATTTGGCTTATGACCGTTTTTCACACTTACAATCTTTGCAGCATCCCCATGATCATGTGATCAAAATTCAGATGCTTTGGCAACTGATTCATACTTATGACCGTTGCAGTCTTCCAGGGTCATGTGATCCTTTTTTGTGACCTTCTGACAAGCAAACCTCAATGAAAGCCAGATTCACTTAACAACCAGGTTACTAACTTATCAACTGCAGCGATCCACTTAACAACTGTGGCAAATAATGTTGTAAAATGCGAAAAACTCACTTAACAAATGTCTCACTGAACAACAGAAATGTTGGGCTCAATTGTGGTTGTAAGTCAAGGACTACCTGTAGATAGCAATTGTTCTGAAAAGTGATATGAATTGCATCTTAGTTACTCGGCCTAAGGGATTAGTACTTCTTGCAGTAGTTAGACTGATATTTTTATTGGGTGATCACTAAAAAAAATTTCCCAGTATTTGGCCATCAACTGGGATAAAGGAGTCCATGGCCCTTCAGCTATAATTGAATTGTTGGTCATGCTTTCTGAGACTAATAAAAATCAAAATATCCAATTTATCTGGAACAATAAAGTTGCCTACTCCTGTAATAAAACTAAGAGTTGGAATGTGTTTTTAAGTTCAACTTAAGCCAATTCTGAGCATTTTGTGTGTGGGGGGGAGGGGTTGTAGTGTTCTGTGGTCTGGCAGAAAATGGCAAAAAACCCCCAACCATTGGATATTATTTAATACCATGTGGTTTGCTTAATTATCACACAGGTTCACTTAATGTCCATTGTGACTTACTTTACAGACATCGTAGAAACAGTTGTAAAATTGAGTCCAATCACATGGTGCCTCAACTTACAACCATAATGACTGACGACCAAAATTTTGGGCTACATTGTATCTGTAAGTCAAGGACTACCTGTGAACATTTCCATCTTAATTGAAAAGCAGATCTGAATTTTTTTTCTTTCCCTACCCCTTTATCTCTCTTCAGCCCATTGGTGCTTTATTGTTGGAACACTGCAAGATCAGCAAAGAAGAAGAAAATGTCTTTTCCATCAGTAAGTGCTTTAGAAAGAGTTGTTAAGATGTTTGTGTCAGGAGCAAATTTTTTCCCCCTGCAAATTGGCAGCCTTTTATTTCTGACATTGAGAACATAGCAGTGTCACTGATCCATTCAGTCTAGGTTTGCTGGCTCTAACTGTCAGCTGCTTTCCCTATTTATACAGTTATTTACACACACCCATTTGTGCTATCCAGGTGATCCTGAGGGCACAGATAAACCTCCAAGTGGCATCAATGACTCTCAGAGAGAGTGCTAATGACTAGATGACTGCAAGGAATATAAATCCTTCCATCTTCCACCCTTCAGTCAGAACTGAAGAAGCTTCTTGGATGAGAAGTGAAATGTCTTCAAGGGGGAAAAAAAAGTCCAGTTGCTTTTTGAGAAAACACCTTTGGGACAAACCATGACCCAGATGACTGAGAATCTCTGTAGACCCATCTTGGTAGAATCTATGGCACACAGGTGGCACGCAGAGCCCTCTCTGTGGGCACGTGCACGGTTGCCCCAATCCTAGGCCTTCGGCTGGGTATTATAAAACCTTTTCGCTTTAGGCCTCCACTGCTGTGTGCAAAAAAAAAAAAAAAAGTTCAATCAATTTCAACTTCTCGCGGGGAAAAAAAGAGATCTTGCAAAGTTGGAATCGATTGATTGAACTTTTTAGTCCCTCCCAGTCTGCTATTACCATGCCCAGCCAATGGGCCACACCCACCAGCACCTGGTAATACATAAATGGGTTTTGGGTTGCAGTTTGGGCACTCGGTCTCTAAAAGGTTCACCATCACTGCCATAGACAGTTATTTCTACATTTTTTTTCCCAATCTCTTCCTAGTAGCGGGACTTGGGGGAGGAAGATGTGTTAAAACATTTGCTCCGTACACTCCTTTTTCAGGCAGCAGTAGAACCGCTGCTTCTCCTCTTTCCTAACTTGGGGGAAGCTGGGGAAACCTCATGTAGCTGGGTGAGAGAAAGAGAGGAAGGTCTTGAGAGTGACTAACCGGGGAACGGAACTTGGGGAGAAGACAGCTAATTTGGTGAAAACTCAACAGTCCATGATCATAATTGCAATATTGTGTAGAGTTGTGTTCATTCCAGTTTCAAAGCAGATATTTGTAGCTTGAGATCGAAACTTTCTCCATCTTTTTACTCTGGAGGAACCCTTCAAATAATTTTCAGCTCTGTGGGTACCCCTGCATAAAAAACGCAAGAAAATGGTGGTGGTGGTGGTGGGGAACTAGCACTGATGATATTACCTACTTGGGTAATGAAACGTCTGCAAAAAACCAAGCTAGGTGAGCACCAAGGACCCCACAGTTCAATCCTGAGCTACAAATATTCTCTTCTATTGACTGCAGAATATACTACATTCCTTGTGGCAAAAAAGGTCACATTTTAATTGAATTCTCTTGATATGATAATCCAGGATGTTCTTCCAATAGGTAAGGTTTTTATAGTTTTAATAAAGCAAGCTTTAGTTTGATCCTGCTTGGATTGCTGTAATTTTCTGGCAGGGTTGGTAGGTGATTAAATCATAAACCAGGAATGGCCAATTTTCCCAAGAGTAGGAACACGAGTAGCAAGGAGGTCACAGGGAAGGTGGGGCTGATTTGGGGGCGGTTTGGTGGGAGGCCTCTGATTGGAAGGGGAGAACAGAGACCTTGGGGAAAACAATGCATTTAAAGATTTTGTTGTCAAAGCCTCAAAATAAACAACAATATTGCTGAGTGTAATGGGAGTCTTTTGCCAATGTCTCAGTTGATCATGATGAGAAGACATCAGAATCCTTTGCATCTGGGCTTGAAAATCAGCATGTCCCCTAATTAGTTGGCCCATTAGCCTTTGCTCAGGTCAGTATCTGTCTTCTGGGCAAACGGTTGTCAGATT
Organism: Crotalus tigris; assembly: GCF_016545835.1. Classification (NCBI taxonomy): domain Eukaryota; kingdom Metazoa; phylum Chordata; class Lepidosauria; order Squamata; family Viperidae; genus Crotalus; species Crotalus tigris. Next base: position 743,271 of record NW_024100549.1, on the reverse strand, counting down.
AGAGTTTTCACTACCACATGATTTAGTGGGGGCAAGTTTAGATACTGCCCTCTTCAGAGTGACTCTGTGTATGGTTTACAGATTTAAAAAAACCATAGAAAAACACAGTACACCAAGTTCAGTAAAGTAGCCAAGTAAAAACACAGATAATAATAATGATGATGATGATGTTGGAAGGGACCTTGGAGATCATCTAGTTCAACCCCCTGCTCAGGCAGGAAACCCTATACCATTTCAGACGAATGGCTGTCCAGTCTCTTTTTAAAGACTTCCAGTGTTGGAGCATTCACCGCTTCTGGAGGCAGGTTGTTCCACTGGTTAATTGTTCTAACTGTCAGGAAGTTTCTCCTTAGTTCTAGGTTGCTTCTCTCCTTGATCAGTTTCCATCCGTTGCTTCTGGTCCTCCCTTCAGGTGCTTTGGAGAATAGCTTGACTCCCTCTTCTTTGGGGCAGCCCCTGAGATATTGGAACATGGCTATCATGTCCCCCCTCGTCCTTCTTTTCATTAAACTAGACATACCCAATTCCAGAACCGTTCCTTATATGTTTTAGCCTCCAGTCTCCTAATCGTCTTTGCTGCTCTGTACTCCTTCTAGTCTCAACATTTTTTTTACAGATAAAATAAGTAAAAAAAACTAAAAGCTAATGGGAATGTTTTCAAGGTGGTAATACCCCCAGGATTGCATGCCAAGAGAATGGAGGCCAACCTCATCTCTGAAGGATGTTCCCTAGGGTAGGGGCAACAGCAGAGAAAGGTCTCTTCTTAGACCCCGACAGTTGAAATTATTTAACCAACAGGGTCCGTAACATACTTTCCCTGTTCCAGGAAAGTTGAGTTAAAGCAGTGTTTCTCAACCCTGACAATTTTAAGGCATGTGGACTTCAACTCCCAGAATTCCACAGCCAGCATTGCTGGCTGTGGAATTCTGGGAGTTGAAGTCCACATGCCTTAAAATTGTCAAGGTTGAGAAACACTGAGTTAAAGCAACAGAAGCAGTCAGGATGACTGTTTCGTGGGCTTGTTTTTCTAGGCTTCCTTGAAGAGCCAGAGAGGAAATACTACTTTGAATGTGACACAGAAGAGCAGTGCCAGGAATGGATTGAGGTCCTTCGCAAGGCCAGGTGAGGTCAACTTGTCATCTGAAGGTTGATAAATCTTATTTATTTATCTACCTATCTGTCTATCTATTTGGAGAGCACCAATTAAAGGCAAGCCGGAAGGCAGAAACAATATTATATCTGATATATTTTAATTTTTATTTGGCACCTGCAAGAGATTTAGGAACTATAACTATGTTGCCTTAAAAACATTCACCGTCACAATTATTTTTGTTAGGTATTATTGTAGATTGTGATGCTAAAGAAACTATTTAAATGTTGAATTTTATTACAGCTGCAAGGTTACTGGCTGGGCAATATTGGAGGAAAGATTCTTTGCCCACTATAGAAGAATGGTCGCTTAAAGTTTCTAATTTAGCAGAAATGGCCAAAATTTCTGCTTATTTGAAGGATCATTCACAAGAAAGATACATCTCGGTGTGGAGAAGATGGATAAATTATGTACAGAATAAATATGGGATTAGAAAGTATCATTTAGTTTTTGAATAACTTATAGTTTAAAGTAGAAATTGTTTATATTGTTATTTTTGTTTTTAATTTTTTTGAAATCTTGTATTTGAGTTAAAGTATTTTACGGATTTGGTTATTGGTATAGTTGGATAAGCTTAGAATTTGTTTGCTTATTTGTAACCCGGTAACCAGCTCTGGGAAGTGAGGGGGGGGGTTAGGGTTAGGGGGGGAGGGAGGGAGGGATATTGTATTGTAATAAAATGGAAAAATTGTATAAAACTTTTCAATAAAAAAAAACATTCACCGCCTACATTGGGGCTGCTTTGGAAAAGCCCCTTGCTTAATAAATAGGTTCATTTCTGCTGGGTGGCATTTCTTTCTTACCATCAGAGAGCAAAATGGTCTCTTCCCAACAAACAAACCTTGGATCAGTTCTTTCAGTTCTCCTCTTCTCCTTTGATCCTACAGTTACGAATTCATGAGAAGCAGCTTGATCTTTTATCGGAATGAGATCCAGAAGATGACCGGAAAGGTAAGCCAGTGGCTGCAAATGACAGTTCTTATTCCAGAGCATCCTGATTGCTAAGACTATTTAAGGCCTTTGAGATGTACACACCAGCCAGATTCAGACACTTCCCACCAAGCTGCGCTGCGAATTATTTTAATTTGGGGGGGTATGTTGTGTGAATGCAGTTCTTGTTTGTAAATCACGGTATAGAATTCTGTGGTTTGTGGGAATCCAGCCCATTATGGCTTAGCTAATAAAATTGGCTTACCTCCACTGCAAGGGTAAACTCGTGATTTGAGTGGCTTGAAATTAGTTTGTGATGCTGTTTGAGGGGGGCTTTGGAGTGCTTCCTCTTAGAATGGGTCACATAGGGCAGCTTCTTTTCTGAGGGCATTTGATAACATTTACTGGCTAGAACAGTGTTGGCTGGGGTATTCTGGGAGTTGTAGTCCACACATCTCAAAATGGCTAAGGATGGGAAACACTGGGCTAGCAGATAGCAACTGAAGCAAGACAGGGTAGACATGAATAGCTTTCTGCTCCTATTCTCATGTGAATATAGATACAATTGTATACTCACTCGGAAATGTGATTTCAAGAGACTGGGGCAGGGGTAGGCAACCTTGGCTCTTTTATGACTCGTGGACTTCAACTCCCAGAATTCCTGCTGAAGGGACAGGGAAAGGTGGCTCAGGAATTCTGGGAGTTGAAGTCCATGAGTCATAAAAGAGCCAAGGTTGCCTACCCCTGGACTGGGGGATAAATCAAGCTGAAATCTTAACAAGCATCTACTGTTTAAAGTCCTCCAAAGGCTGCATTATGATTCTCAGATGAGATACAGGAGCAAAAGGCTACATGCCGTGTTGTTCACCGCCAAGCCAGGGCATCTGCTAACTTGGAAGGAGATACAGATGAGCTCAGTGGAACATATGCCAGATGAATGTAGGTAGCTGGCAATTTTAACCAGCATAGAAGAGAACACAAACGACTTGCTAGAGCAAGCTGTCAACCTTCCACCTTCTTGCTTCTTTGGCTGCAGGATCCCTTGGAGCAATATGGCATCTCAGAGGAAGCCCGTTTCCAGCTGGGGGCACGGAAACTTTAACCCACATAAGGTGAACACAGGAACTCCCAACTGCTGAAATGTCAACAAGAGTAAATTCTCTATTTTTTTTTATGAACTGAAGGGAGGGGAAAGGGAATCTGTTTCTTAAAAAAAAAAAAAAACCATCCACACCATCCCTTCCACTGCTTTGTGATCCCAGTTTTGCTACTACCAATAGCCACAGCTGTAATGAAAAGATTATTATTGATAAGGAGGATCAGTTTTGTGGCTGGGTTAATTTTATTAGTTCTGCCTCTATTGCTATAGACACGTGTGCAGAGCAAATACGCTTGTAAAAATGAAGGGAATGGGGAAAGGGAGCTTCACATTTGGAAGGAGGCCTTGATTTTAATGCTCGTTTCAATCCTCTTTGGTAAGGCACTGAGGTTTTAGTGAAGATGGCAGAACGTGTAGTCCAGTGTTTCTCAACCTTGACAATTTTAAGGCATGTGGACTTCAACTCCCAGAATTCCACAGCCAGCATTGCTGGCTGTGGAATTCTGGGAGTTGAAGTCCACATGCCTTAAAATTGTCAAGGTTGAGAAACACTGGCTGTAGTCCATCAGCAGAGATAAATGTAATAGGTATCCTAGTTCTGCAGTGTTCACACTCCCAGATCCTCCCAAACGTCTGCCAGGGGTAGTTCCTACCATCTCCCTGCATTGAGTCTAATTAAGCATTTGACTCAGACCGGAAGAACAGAGCAGATACTGTATTTACCTGCCTGCAGGTTGGAGAGACTGTCTCTTCAGGGGTTACTGCAATCAATTATGAAGCTTACCAAGGTCAGCAATTCCTCCCAGACACAAAATGGGACAGGCAGTCTTTAACCTATTCTAGACGTGAAGTGTTTTAAGTGGGAGGCTGGCTGTTAAATGAACGCAGCAAGCACTGTGCCTCTTTGAACATAGGAGTGTCGATGTTAATCAGTGTCCACAATAGATAGGGCCAAAGCTTGCTGATCTGAAACAGGAGATCTTCAGCCTTTGATGCAGTAAACAAATCATTTGGCATCGCTGGCAGCCTTACAATCGGTAGTAATTATCTCCTGCAAGAATAAAAAGCGAACCTAGAGACTCTTTTCAATCTTCCAGGCTTGGTGTTTTAAGTTACGGGTGACAAGCGTAGTGGTTCATTGCAGCCGTGAAGATGCACTCCTAAATCCTCTAGTGTCTGTAAAATTTCTCTTTTTACCCGCTACATTTGGGTGTGTTTTGTCCTTGGGTGTTACTCAGTCCTTCTGTTGCTTCTTCCAGTATCTTTCCTGTCCAACTTTGAGAACTGGCAGCTGAATGTATTTTAAGACATGTGAAATTTCTTCAGGCATTTTAAAAGTTTTCTTAATTTTATCAAGAAACAGGGGAAAACGCTTCTCAAATCGAATGCCTGTGGTTATTTAGAAAAGCGTTTAGAGCCTTTAGAAATTCAAGATGTACTGTACTACATTTTACACCCTCAAATCTCCCTTCTCTTCCCCTACCATTCCATCTCTGTATAATAAAAAAGCAATTACTTTTCCATTGATGGGGTTACTTATTTTGCCTTATTTACCTGCTTTTATTTTCTGCTGCTCTGCCATTACTCTTAAAAGAATTTGTTAATGAGTAGCTTTGGGCTTTCAGCATACCTTTATTTAGTGACTTATTATCTACTTGTACTTCAGGATAGGTAAATATTTGGAAAGAAACTTGCTGAGGTCTAGTGAATGGCATCCTAGACCAGTGGTTCTCAACCTTTTTAATGCCGCGACCCCCCCCCAACCAGTCATAAGTCGAGGACTACTCAACCGGTCGTAAGTCGAGGACTACTCAACTGGTGCAGCACCGTTTGCAGACTGGAGCTTTTGGCGGGCTCAGCAGGGCAGAGACAGCCTGGATTATTCCTATTGGCTTTTGAAAGCCAATAGAATTAGACTCTATTCAAGAGAGTCTATTCTGCTGGCTTTCAAAAGCCAATAGAATAAAAGGGAGTAGCACAGATAAGGAAAAGGGGAAAAAAATGGTGGATTGCGTTGTTTGGTGACCCCCATGAAATGGTCGTTCGACCCCAAATGGGGTCCTGACCCACAGGTTGAGAACCACTGCCCTAGACATATTGAAAAATTAGATCAGCAATCTTGCATACATTGAAAGATATGGTACAATAACAACTGCCAGCTCCTTCAGAACTCTGGGATGCAATCTGTCAGAACCTTATACAGAATAACAGAGTTGGAAGGGCCCTTATAGGTCATCTAGTCCATCTAGGTCATCCTGCTCAAGGAGACCCTATGCCATTTCTGACGAGTGGGTGTTCATTTTTATCAACCAAGTGGTCAAGCCAGAAGCACGTATCTTGAGTTGGCAACAAAACACATTAAGTCAAAACCAGTTTGCTTCTTTGTGATGTAACAGGTTGTGTGGCTTGTAAAGCACAATTCATGCTTTCTGTAACTCTTCCAGTTACTTAACTACCTATTCTCAGGACAAAACACATTTCTCCGACACTTTCCTTGAGAATTCCCCCCCCCCCCCCGAAGCTATAATTGGAGCAAGAATTCTTGCAGATCAGGAGAACGAAAAAGCTTATTTGGGCAGAGCCATATTATTTGTAGATAGGGAAAACTGCCATGCATGTGAGAATCTCTAAGGATTTTAATGCCTCCCACGTTTAACCTCAGGCCCATCTGCAGTCTTAAATTTGTCACTGAAATGACAAAAAGTCAAAATTTTAAGGGTGAGCAACCCGATACTTTCCAAATGTTTTAAACCAAATACCCCCGACTATCTCAATATGGGCCATGTTTGTGGATTCTGACAGGACTCAGCATCTGAAGGCAAGAAGTTAGCCGATTCTGCCATTACCATAATTGATAGAATTAGTGATATCTGGACATTAGAGTGAAAAGCGGGGGGGGCAAGCAGGTCTTTTGATAGAATGGCTCTAAGGCAGTGATGGCAAACCTTTCTAAGCATCAGGCTAGAAACCAGGAGACCGAATCTTAGCCATGAAAGCCAGCTAGCTGACTTGGGCTAATCCTCTCTCTCAGCCCGACTTAACCTCACAGGGTTGCTGTTGGGGGGGGGGGAATAGGAGGAAGGAGGAGTATTAGGTATGTTCGCCGCCTTGAGTTGTTTATAAAAAAAAAAAATAAAGGCGGGATATAAATAAATGACACAGGTGTCACGGATGACACACCAGGCTTCCAGACCCTCTGCAAATCATGTGAGACGGTCTTGCTCTCATGCAGCCTCTGAAGCATCTAAAAACCTTGTAAGTCTTTTCATGCAACTTCCAAATGGTCCGGAGAGGCCCTGTGTGTGTGTGTGTGTGTGTGTGTGTGTGTGTATCAGTATTACATGCCAACAGTCAAGGTAGGCATTTTCCGAATTTTAGATACACCGAGCCCAAAAGGCTCACCATCCTTGCTCTAAGGCAGAGGTAGGGAACTATGGCCCCTTTATGATTTGTGGACTTCAACTCCCAGAATTTCTGAGCCTGCCATGGGAGTTGAAGTCCACAAGTCATAAAAGGGCCATAGTTCCCTACCTCTGCCCTAAGGTACGGCATTCAGTACATTAGAGTTTCTGCAAAGACTTCTCTGGTTCAGCATGCTAATGACAACAAACGTTCCCAGGAAACAGAGAGTATCAATGATGGCTATCTGATATTTGATCCCAGTCAAAAGCCCCATTAGATTGTGGAAGGCTTTTATATTTTATGTTTATATAATATAATTGCTAGATCTGTCTTTGTCATTAACATTTGCTTAGCAATCAGAGCCACATAAAGTCATGACCACAACTGCATTTCATGGCAAAGGATTCTTAATACAGCGTCCTGCGTTTGGAAGAGAAAAAAAAAAAAAATCCCAAGCCAACTTCAAAATGAATTGAAGCACCACATTAGTACAGTGTATTAAAATACATACATTTTTAATATAAAGACAAACTTCAAAGCCATTTTTCTTTCATTTACAAATCAAAGTGAAGTGTGGGAAGATTCAAAGAGAAGATTAGAATGGAAATTCTAGAACTGGAAAGATCAGAAGAGTGGAAAATATATAGATAAGCTTATTATTACATACATATATATACACATGCCAGAATTTTTCATGGGACTTTTATGGAAGAATGGCAGATAAAACTTAAGGAGCAAAAGTTTAAAAAACAAGACGAGACAAAGATACAGTGGACTAGGATTATCCTATCTGGACTGCAAGGCTCTGGACAGCCACTAGAGGGCAGCAAGGAGATTTCTGCATCTTTGCCATCATCTGGTTCTTTGCAGCTCAGACCTCTGTAGTCCTACCACAGCGGAAAATTTGATTTTTAAATAAATGTCATGTTCATGGGCTAATGTATACAAATCAATTCCTAGACCCTAGGAAAAAAAACATCCCATATTGCCACCTTTTAAGAAAATGGATACTCTCTTCAATCCATTTTACAAATGGATTTTATATAATTTTTTTTTACTATTTTACAAATGAATTCCTGAGCAGCAGCAATTTCCATTACTGACTGAAGTTCCCCTTCAACTCCAACACAGACTTCCGTTCCATTCTGCAGAGAATATATCCAAAAGGCTCAAAAATGCAAAACGCTGACACGAGTCACCAGACTAGGCTTGTCTTACCCATCTTTTTTTTCCTCTTTTTTTTTAAAAACAAGAAAAGAAAAAAACCCTAGAAAGTTAAAAGTTAGCAAGGGTAATCTTTGAATACCTGCAGCATGACCTAGGTGAGGGTGGGGGTGGGGTAGGAGAGAAGCATGTGGGAGAAAATAAATTAAAAATTGAAAATCCCCCCCCCCTATTAAGTTTCTGAAATTTGCAGGGGACCATACTTCAGCTTGAACCAGGCATTTGAAAAGGCTGCCACCCTGGAATCCAGAGAGTCCCCCTAAACTTGGGTTACTCTCCCCATATCCCCAAATTATTTACTGGATATTATAAACTGCAACTCTTGTGAACTTCGGGCAAGATTTTTAAAAGATCTCCCTGGATATTAAGGATCCACACAAGCTAATTTGGAAACTTTGGGGATGAAATCTTAAATGTTTAACCTCCTGCATGAAAAAGACCAGATCAGATTCCTCGGTGAAAGTTCTGCTCCATCATCTGTAGGTCCCTGCAATAGATAATATCTCTCGGGAGAACACACGCCATTCCCTCAGTTCTCTTAACTGCCAAACAATTATGTCCCTCAAATGCAAGTTTCTCTGATTTTTGCTGCTGTGATAGCACACATGAATTTACACAACATCCCCTCCCCAAACGTTCCAATTTCATCCCATTGCGGACAATTATTTCATTCGCTGATTTTGGGCTCTGAGCATAAATTTAAAAAAAAATGCTTACATATCAGGCCAAAGAGAAGATGCAAGGTAGTCAAGATATTTCAAGGCAGACGAAGGGAAGCAAAAGACATGAAACGGTTATACGTATTTCAAGACTGCACGCTTCCCAGTACACAGATGAAAGAGGTGCCATCAAGACACTCAGCACTGATAAAGCCACATTTCATTAATCAATCCAGGACAAGAACCTTACACAAGAACAAACAACAAACAAGATTATCTATAACAGTGACAGATTGGCTGTACCTGTTCTTGGAAGAAACTAAGAAGAAACATGGATAAGACAGATCCCAGGCTGGCCTGAGAAAGCACCCAGATTAATAGCACCATAACCTCTGTTGAAATGGGGTTGGGCTGAATGTTTGCACTTGTTCTCCTGAAAATGTAACTGCGGGAAATACAGGCAGTGATTTTCTAATCAGCTTAAAATTAATTTTCTGTGCATTTATAGGTTGAAAAATACTTAGCAGGTAAGATCTGGTTTCCTTCTTTAGCTGCATGCAGGATGCAGCTGAGATTGGATACATGCAGGAATAATACCCACAAAACTCAGCAAGCACTGAAGTGCCTAGGAAGGAATATGGCTAGTTCACTCCACTTAAACATCCCAGCTGACCCAGAAATGTTCCAAGGAGTTCTTAGCCATTAATTTTCTTCTCAGCCAGGACAAACTCCACGTCGAAAAGGGCACAAGTTTTATTTCCCGATACCCAGTAGTGCAAAGAACTGATTGGAGTACCACAGAGCAGGGGTTCTCAACCTTGGCAACTTTAAGACTTGTGGACTTCAACTCCCAGAATTCCTCAGCCAGCTTAGCTTAGCTGGCTGAGGAATTCTGGGAGTTGAAGTCCACAAGTCTTAAAGTTGCCAAGGTTGAGAACCCCTGCCATAGAGATTGCTCTCGGCCTCAGAAATAGTGAGATAATCAAGTGCTCAGCCACGTAGCTGGAGAGAACGTTTCACAACAGTGAGGCTTCATCAATCCAACTTCTGGCATTATGCATTTTTTACACCTGAACAGCACCAACAAGAAATTAAATGCTCATCGTGGAATAAGGCAGACTGCTTGGGGGAGATAGATAGCTTCATAGCCCCCTCTTCTGGAATCTTGCTCGTCCAAAGACAAACATTTACGTAATAGGTGCTCTATTAAAATCAATTTCATTGAAATGTGTATTTAGATCAGCGCACCCATTATTTTTTTAAAAAAATTAACCATATGCTGTGTTATTCTGTAGCTCAAATATATTCTGAACAGGTTCCTAATCCATGGCCCCTTATTTAAACTTTTCAGGGGAAGGCAACAGAACAACAAAATTGGGGATTTATTAGGCTTTCTAAGATAGATAGGGGACGAAAAATAGAAAAAAAAAACAGATAAGATGCCGCCACACACACTTCTGGAGCTTGCCCTTGCAACCACAACACAGAGAGAATTGAGAAGGGGGGGGGGATTTTAAAGAATGCAGGGGAATATGCTATACGTGCTTCAAGTTATACTGTAACTCTTATATCAAGTATGAAAAATCCTTTCCTCTCCTTTATAGCCAGCCAGAACGCAACAGCCCTCTTGTGCAATGTTTTTCAAATTCAGCTACTTTAAGACACATGGACTTCAACTCCCAGAATTCCCCAGCCAGCCTTGAAGTCTTCCCCATCTTACACTTACAAGTTGCTGAGATGGACAAAGACTGGAACTCCATGTTCCTGTGCCTTAAAATCCAGGGACTCAAATAACGTCATCATTTCCTAATCATCTTCCTTTCCTCAAGGCAGGGCAAGCTAGGAAAAATAGCCATCCCGCTATTACAGTGTTTCTCAACCTTGACAATTTTAAGGCATGTGGACTTCAACTCCCAGAATTCCACAGCCAGCATTGCTGGCTGTGGAATTCTGGGAGTTGAAGTCCACATGCCTTAAAATTGTCAAGGTTGAGAAACACTGTGCTATTATGTCTGTGCTATTCCCACTCAGAGAAGGATAGAATATTAAATTGGCAACTTTTAAAGAATGTCTGAAGCTGTTGAACACGGGGGCTGGAGGACCTAATACAATTTATATATCTGAAGGTTATCCTCTCCATGTGTATATTGACAGTTCTTCATATACCCTATATAGGGTAACATATAGAAAATAGAAGCTGATACACCTGTCACTTGTTTCAGGACAGATATGAAACCAATTACAGGACCGCTGTAGAATGCAAAAGCTAACTTCATGGGAGTTCCCAACACACTTTTAAATAGCACAAAGCATGAAAAAGAGCTTAAGAGACAGAGAATGCTCTGCAGACACTTTTGGCTCACATTCCTCCTCTTCTCTAGATGCCAATTTGCAGCTCGGTGTCTGCATTGGGAGTGACATCTGCCAATAAAGGACAAAAATACCTAATTCCTAATGGAAGACAAGAGACTGTAGAGGAGGAGGCTGCATAAAACCCTAGAGAAGAAATGATTCCTTTCAAACCTAATGAAAAACGGAGCAGAAGTTAAATGACAATGCAGAATTATTTTAGCAAGAGAGAGAGAGAGAGAGTCAAGATTCTGGCACTATCGGGAAGAAAACCTGGGAGTATTTCCTCAAAAAAAGTCCTTAACAAATAATGAGCTGCTTCCTCACCTTCCTTTCTATCAGGTGAGAGTGAGCAGATTTCAGGGTATAGCCAGGGGTCTTCAAACTTGGCCCTGTTATGACTTGAGGACTTCAACTCCCAGAATTCCTCAGCCAGGCACGCGTGCCTGGCTGAGGAATTCTGGGAGTTGAAGTCCACAAGTCATAAAAGGGCCAAGTTTGAAGACCCCTGATATAAGCTCTGATAACTCCACACCTATGAAAAACTTGGGTGCAGGTTATTTGTCTTTTAGAAGAATTGTCCCAAAGGTACTTTTTCAAAAGACAACTGGACTTTGTTTTTCCTGGAAGACGTTTCGCTTCTCCTCCCAAGAAGCTTCTTCAGTTCTGGATGAGAGAACTGAAGAAGCTTTTGGGATGAGAAGCGAAACGTTTTTAAATATCATCATCAGAAAGCTCATCTTTCTTTCTAAAGCAGTGTTTCTCAACCTTGACAATTTTAAGGCGTGTGGACTTCAACTCCCAGAATCCCACAGCCAGCATTGCTGGCTGTGGGATTCTGGGAGTTGAAGTCCACACGCCTTAAAATTGTCAAGGTTGAGAAACGCTGTTCTAAAGCATTTTTCCCACCCAGCCTGATTTCCTTCACCTGCTCTCACAATTTCATTCAACTTTGGTGAGGCTTGCTGAGATTAAGAGAAGCAGTAGTCTAAAATAGCCAGAAGGTTATGCATTGTGGGACCAAAAAGGCAAAAATGGAATTACTGTAGAGTTATCCAGAGCTTTAAGCCTGCGTGCATGTATTTTCTAAAGTTGAAAAAGGTATGGGGGTTTTTAATATGATCAACTCATTCTCACTGAATGGGAACACGGACATATTTTTAACCTTCCTCTTCATACAACTCGTACTTCAACTTGTGATTCTTGCTCCTTTATGTTCCAAGGGTTTACACCAAAGTTTCCCTTCCCTTTCACACTTGCTTTTACATGCTTGAAAAAAATTAAACCAGACTTTATATCCCTCTTCCTATTTTACTATGAACAGTCTGATACAAAAATAAATGAGAAGTCACTGTCACTTTCTACAAAATATTTGTTGCTTTTCCCAAACCGTGTGCCTTATATTTTCCTCCGTAAACTGATAAGTCCCAAATCACAGATTTGATTTTTTTTTCCCTTAAAAAATATACTCAGCGTAATGATAAAAATTAACTTTTGAGTGTTGTGGTTTGCTTCCTCTCATGTGAAAGTAAACAATATTAAAAGCTTCATTAAAAGCAAATGCCATATATATCAAAACCAGCACGTGTTCAATTTGATAAAACAAAACCCAAGGCTGCTTCTCAATCAAGTATTAAAATCTTGCTAATTAAAAAAATACACTGTACTTCAAACAAATCAACTCCGCAGAGGAACCTGAGGACAGCCTCTTCTTGACACAAGATTCAGCTGCCTGGACTTCTCAAGTTTGACAGAGAAACAGTCAGACCAACATCAAAGGACATATATGCCTTTGTAAAATGTAGGCAACTCCCTCTAAACGAGGGAGGTGGTTACAGAGAAGATAAAGCGGGATAGGAATCTTCTCTTCCTATCTAGCTCCTGGATAAGTTCCTAAGAGATCTGCAAATGCATAAGCTCACCAGGTATTCCCAAGGGGAAGGTGTAAAAGGCAAACTAGCTGGTTGGATGATCTTATAAATTAATTTTCACACAATATGAACCCCAGAAAATGCAACGCCAAAACCCCTAAACCAGGGGTTCTCAACCTTGGCAACTTTAAGATTTGTGGACTTCAACTCCCAGAAAAGCTGGCTGAGGAATTCTGGGAATTGAAGTCCACAAGTCTTAAAGTTGCCAAGGTTGAGAACCCCTGCGACCTAAACAAAGAGGGAGAGAAAGAGAAAATATTCCTAATTACCAGCCAAGAACCCAATGGCCCTCTGGATGATGGCAAATCACATCATCCTTGACCAACAGCCAGCTGGGACTGATGAAGGCTGGGATCTAATGACAAGACAAGACAAAAAAAAAAACCCGATCTGGAAAACAAAACGCAGAAGCTAGTCTACTCACAGCTTCACAGAGTCAGCCTGCATGGCAACTACGAGACTTGACAAGTCAACAACCTGATTCTGATACTTGATTGCCCAAAGTAAACCAACCACCTGGAATGGCAAGGATCATTTGAATAAACCACCCATATTCATAAAAGATACGATTTCTTTTCATCGGTGACTCAGCCCCTCCAATTTTTAATGCAACCCTTTGGCTTTCACACAATTAAGGCAGAGTACCCCCTTCCAAACAACCACTGCATGTCTGAACACTGGTGGAGAGCCCAACATGAGCACCGCAGCTGAATTCCACCAGGAGAGACTAAAGAAGGAAGTGAGGGTGGGAGAGAGACAGCTGATCGTGGCTTGCAATATAAATTACATCAATGTCGGAATCATTAAAAAATAAAGTTTTCAAAAGAGCTATCCCCCCCTCCCTTCTCCCACATCCATTGCTTTCTTGATTTCAGTATAAAAACTAGCCAGTTGGCATGTGTCCAATGGTAGCAGGAGGAATAAAAGAAGCCAGGTGATGTACAGAAATCACAAAATGTCATGTTGATCATCCCCACCAGGCTAAAAATTGAAAAAAAAAAAAAAAAAAGCACCATGAGTACAGAACTGGAGAGGCACCTTTTGTCAGATGTCAATAGCACCAAGAGAAGCTCTGTTACATCTCTGCTGATGTGCCAGTCTTTTTATTTCAGAGAAAATGGTGGTTTTGTTGTTAAAGTTTCCTTCCTCTTTTTTTTTTTTTCCTTTCAGTTCTACAACTTTAGGTGGAACAAAAACGTTGTCGAGGGGCGCCTGTGTTTTAAACATTTAAAAATATATAAATATCTACTCTATCCAACAGTACAAACTGGAAGCTGTTTCTAAGCATTTTCTTCTGCAGTCTGAATATATATTTAACTTAAGATTCACAGTAGCATTTTCTTTCCTCTGGTTTTATGTTTATGACTTAGGTTTGAGTCCAGTAGTAAAAGAGAAGTTGGGTGGGTGGGTGGGGGGAAACCCTTAAGCCATTGAGGCCAGCACCTTCAGTGGGAGCTGAGAGAAGTTGGTCCATGTTGTCCTTGCATAGGTCACATCAGGTTGAGGTAGAAGTCCTAGTTACCTGCAAAAGAGGAAGGGGGGAAAGAAAGGGAAGGACAAGATTGAACTTTAGGTAGGCAAATTAAACAAGAGCCCCAAAGGTTAACGATGACTTTTTTTTTACATTAAATAATTCTTTCCAGACTGCCAAACAACAGGGTAAGAGGTCTAAAGTAAAGTTCTCAGCAAACAGGCAAGATGGACTTAGAACTTTCTACTGTTTTTGCACTGTACTGTCGACACGCATAAAGGTTGATGGGAATGAAGAGCAAATTTATCAAGACTTCCTGCTGACTGACTGCTTCCAATGATTTAACAATACTTGTAACAAAAAGGCTCCCTGACTACCTCCAACAAGCTGAATAAACCTCAAAGAATTCCTGATCTGAGCTAAATAAAATGTCTATTAGAATTTACAAAACATCCCAGATAAAGCTCATTGGTTACTATATAATGAAGTTGCACAATGTTTTTATCTATTTATTTATTGGATAGCGAGGCTGCCCAACTGCAAATAGACTCTGGGAGGCTTACAACATTTAAATCCACACATGATTCAACTGGAGTTGGGCAGCCCCTAAATTCCATCAAATCATAAATAAATGAATTAAAGAATTAAAGAAACATGACATAAACTACATTCAGGGGGAAAAAATCAACAGGGGCTTCCCAAGCATCCTAACTCCAGGCCTGACTTAGTATACTGCGTGAACCTAGTCAATTGATTATTCAACAATCATAGTTAAGCAAGCCCAATAGTTAGGTAATCCCAGAAATTAATAGATAGATCCTCCGTCTGAATCATCTGTCTCCATTCCCAGCCTATGTAGTTTGGGCTGATGGACCTGGCATTCTGCTCAAGTATAAGGATGTATTAGACTGAATCAAGCTTGGAATTCACTCATGCTGTCATAGGCCAATTAAAATATAACACAAAGCCATAATATTGATTGCTTTTCTTTGGCTTATTATACTGTATGAATCCAGCTTGTGTATTTCATAGCATAGATCAGGGTTCTTCAAACCTGGCCTTTTTATGACTTGTGGACTTCAACTCCCAGAATTCCTCAGCCAGGCACGTGAATTCTGGGAGTTGAAGTCCACAAGTCATAAAAGAGCCAAGTTTGAAGACCTCTGGCATAGATGTACAGTGGGCAAAAAAGTATTTAGTCAGCCACCAATTGTGCAAGTTCTCCCACTTAAAAAGATGAGAGAGGCCTGTAATTGTCATCATAGGTAGACCTCAACTATGAGAGACAAAATGAGAAAACAAATCCAGACAATCACATTGTCTGATTTGCAAAGAATTTATTTGCAAATTACAGTGGAAAATAAGTATTTGGTCACCTACAAACAAGCAAGATTTCTGGCTCTCACAGACCTGTAACTTCTTCTTTAAGAGGCTCCTCTGTCCTCCACTCATTACCTGTATTAATGGCACCTGTTTGAACTTGTTATCAGTATAAAAGACACCTTTCCACAACCTCAAACAGTCACACTCCAACCTCCACTATGGTGAAGACCAAAGAGCTGTCGAAGGACACCAGAAACAAAACTGTAGACCTGCGCCAGGCTGGGAAGACTGAATCTGCAATAGGCAAGCAGCTTGGTGTGAAGAAATCAACTGTGGGAGCAATAATTAGAAAATGGAAGACATACAAGACCACTGATAATCTCCCTCGATCTGGGGCTCCACGCAACATCTCACCCCGTGGGGTCAACATGATCACAAGAACGGTGAACAAAAATCCCAGAACCACACGGGGGAACCTAGTGAATGACCTGCAGAGAGCTGGGACCAACGTAATAAAGGCAACCATCAGTAACACACTACACCGCCAGGGACTCAAATCCTGCAGTGCCAGACATGTCCCCCTGCTTAAGCCAGTACATGTCCGGGCCTGTCTGAAGTTTGCTAGAGAGCATTTGGATGATCCAGAAGAGGATTGGGAGAATGTCCTATGGTCAGATGAAACCAAAGTAGAACTGTTTGGTAGAAATACAACTCGTCATGTTTGGAGGAGAGAGAATGCTGAGTTGCATCCAAAGAACACCATACCTACTGTGAAGCATGGGGGTGGCAACATCATGCTTTGGGGCTGTTTCTCTGCAAAGGGACCAGGACGACTGATCCGTGTCCAGGAAAGAATGAATGGGGCCATGTATCGTGAGATTTTGAGTGCAAACCTCCTTCCATCAGCAAGGGCATTGAAGATGAAACATGGCTGGGTCTTTCAGCATGACAGTGATCCCAAACACACTGCCCGGGCAACGAAGGAGTGGCTTCATAAGAAGCATTTCAAGGTCCTGGAGTGGCCTAGTCAGTCTCCAGATCTCAACCCCATAGAAAACCTTTGGAGGGAGTTGAAAGTCCGTGTTGCCCAGCGACAGCCCCAAAACATCACTGCTCTAGAGGAGATCTGCATGGAGGAATGGGCCAACATATCAGCAACAATGTGTGCCAACTTTGTGAAGACTTACAGAAAACGTTTGACCTCTGTCATTGCCAACAAAGGATATATAACAAAGTATTGAGATGAACGTTTGATATTGACCAAATACTTATTTTCCACCATAATTTGCAAATAAATTCTTTGCAAATCAGACAATGTGATTGTCTGGATTTGTTTTCTCATTTTGTCTCTCATAGTTGAGGTCTACCTATGATGACAATTACAGGCCTCTCTCATCTTTTTAAGTGGGAGAACTTGCACAATTGGTGGCTGACTAAATATTTTTTTGCCCCACTGTACATAGGTCTGATGCAGCTTCTTTCCTTTCTCTTTGCCTCACCTACTTTGTGCCAGTACAATTCTTAATTATTAATTATAAAACTCATTTCTAGAGGTGCATGCTTCTGAAACAGTTGACGAATTTAAAAAAGAATTATAGTCGCCCAGGAAAGAATGAAAACTCTCTTCAGTGCTGGCGCAATGGTTAGGATGCAGTACTGCAGGCAAACTCTGCTGACTGCCAGCAGTTCGATCCCGACCGGCTCAAGGTTGAACTCAGCCTTCCATCCTTCTGAGGTCGGTAAAATGAGGACTCAGATTGTTGGGGGCAATAATGCTGACTCTGTAAACCAGTTAGAGAGGAGCAGTTTATAAGGGCTCTTGCTATTGCCGGTACCACACTTGACTAAAAAGGCTCAATAACCATCCTAGTCCTAGATTTGAGACGAGTTTTTTTTTAAAAGGCTCTTTAAAAGGCAGGCAGAATAAGGGCAGTGTGAATCTCTGGGGGAGAGGGGGGAGGGAGTGCCCAGAAGGCAGGTGCTGAAATAGAGAAGGCATGCTAGATAACAGTTTCATCCATCAGATCCTGAGCATGCCAACTCTGTTTTAGCACCTGCCATGTGTCTAATCCCTGATTACACAGGATAGGGAGAAGACATGTGTGACTGACTGATAAAATTTCTAAGGCTGCCTCTCTTACCTGCCATAACTCTGGGCGGCTCACCCAATGAAAACAATAAAAAAATAAACTATAAATGCTCGCATCTCAAGAATAACTTCCTGTGCTCTAACCACACAGTCCACAGAGTTTCACCCTGTCCAATTGTTTGGTCTCTTATACCAGGGCTTTTCAACCAGTGGTATGGGTACCACCTGTGGTACATTGGCACCTGGCAGGTGGTACGCGACCATCCTAGAAAAATGGTAGCGGGGGAGGGGAATGAGCTGAACCGGTGGCAGCAGTGCACAAGCCTGAGCAAGAGATGGCTGGAGCTGCAGGGCTGCCAGGGCTCAGCGGAAGCCCCAGGATCAGCACCAGGCTCCAGCTGGAGCTTGGCGCTGATCCTGGTGCTTCTGCTGAGCCCTGAAGAAGCACCAATCAGCTGGAAAGCAGCACTGATCCTGGCACTTCTGCTGAGCCCAGAAGAAGCGCCAATCAGCTGGAACATTGCAGCATCTCCAGGGTCTTGTGATTTACATTCAGATGTTGGCAACTGATTCATATTTATGATGGTCACAGTGTCCCAGGGTCATGTGAAGTGACCAAAACCTGCTGCAACCACCCAGCAGGCGGGGGGGGGAATAAAAACCAAACACCCCCACCCCACCCCCGCTGCCAATCCTCAACAGAAATGCTCACAACAATGAAAACCTCGGACAGAAGGAAGAGCGCCGGCAGGTGGACAGGCAGGTGTCTTGCTCGGCTGTGGCTTGAGGGGCACTTTTTTCAGTGCCACTGTAACTGTCAGACCCAGCGTGAGACCTACCTGCGTGTGGAAGATGCACGGTACCCGAATCTCCGTACAGCGCTCTAAGCAGCCCTGTGGGAGCCGAGCACCGGCGACGTGAATGAACTGCTGCCGGCGCTTACACAGTGACGAACGGCCCATATGACTAATTACCATGCCGACAGAGAGGACGGGATAGACCGGCATTATGCAAGATGGACATATAAATATAGGACGCTGGGTCTGACAAGTGGTGGTTGCTGGGAAGGGGGCGGGGTGGAGACGCGGTACAGGTGGGGGCTGTAATCTACGGGGATAATCAGGGTGATTGGGGCGTACACAGTGGGTGTGGTGATCGGGTTATTTAGGACGCAGGGCAGGGGTGTGTCCCAGAGCTGGTTTTGTTTTCAACGGAGAAATAAACCTTTGTTGACTACCGCAACGTACCCGGTGGATCGTTTGTTTCGCGCGCCGGCAGGACGTTCTTATAGTAAACCAGCTCAGGATCAGCCCGTGAGTGGTACCACGCAGACCCTACCGGGAACGGTACGTTCGAGGCCTACCTTCAGATGCTTCCGCTGTAATCGGCCGGGTCATCGAGCCGCGGAGTGTGGAATACCCAAGCTAACAGGTACACCTACGGCGATTGGGACACCGGGGATCACGCCGAAGAGACCAGCAGTCGGATTGGATAGATTTCGTGCCGTTCGCAGAGTTAGCGTATAACAACGCAGTACATAAAAGCACCGGGTTGACCCCATTTCAAGTAGTTTACGGCTACGACCCAGTTACGCTGCCTGGGGGCGAGGCGCCGGGAGACGTGAACCTACAGCCTGGAGACTGGATGGCCCGTGCAGGCCAGGTGTGGGGTACAGTAAAAAAGGCCTTACAGCAAGCGGAAAGGATAGCGAAAGAGCAGGCTGACAAGGGTCGTAGACTACCAATGCAACTAAGAGTGGGTGATCGGGTGTACCTATCAACCAAATATATTAAGTTACAGGTACCATGCAAGAAGCTAGCGCCAAAATATATTGGGCCCTTCCGCATAGTACGCATCATCAACCCTGTTACGGTGCAGCTTCAGTTGCCGGAATTGCTTGGTAAGATACACCCAGTGTTCCATGTGAGTTTGTTGAAGCCTGTAGAGGGGGACACCCACAACAAACCTCCCCCAGGACCCATTGCCCCGGGAAGGTATGAGGTACAAGACATACTAGATTCTCGGTGGCGGAGGGGCACCCTGTATTACCTGGTGTTATGGAAGGGATACCCCTTATCTGAGGCATCCTGGGTACGGGAGGAGGATGTTTTCGCCCCTGCCCTCACCCGTCGATATCACAGGATGTGGCCACACAAGCTAAGGGGCTAGGGGATGGGTGATACGCCCACGATGGCTAGATAATGGATGTAATTGTTCATGTTCCATTTCAGGGGGCTCTATGGTAAGGGGGAGCCGAATGTCAGACCCAGCGTGAGACCTACCTGCGTGTGGAAGATGCACGGTACCCGAATCTCCGTACAGCGCTCTACGCAGCCCTGTGGGAGCCGAGCACCGGCGACGTGAATGAACTGCTGCCGGCGCTTACACAGTGACGAACGGCCCATATGACTAATTACCATGCCGACGGAGAGGACGGGATAGACCGGCATTATGCAAGATGGACATATAAATATAGGACGCTGGGTCTGACAAGTGGTGGTTGCTGGGAAGGGGGCGGGGTGGAGGCGCGGTACAGGTGGGGGCTGTAATCTATGGGGATAATCAGGGTGATTGGGGCGTATACAGTGGGTGTGGTGATCGGGTTATTTAGGACGCAGGGCAGGGGTGTGTCCCAGAGCTGGTTTTGTTTTCAACGGAGAAATAAACCTTTGTTGACTACCGCAACGTACCTGGTGGATCGTTTGTTTCGCGCGCCGGCAGGACGTTCTTATAGTAACTTCAAACAGTCACTAAGCGAACTGTTGTAACTCGAGGACTACCTGTACTTTATCACTTTTTTCCTTTTTTTTTTTTTTGGTCATCAAGTTTTTGACACCTTGCTAGGCAACTGGTGTTACTCGGATGTTGCCATATCCTAAAAGTGGCACAATGGGTGAAAAGGTTGAAAAGCCCTGTCTTATACAACTAGGCCCCATGCCATGTAGTGTTTATATATAATAACAAGCACCAGAATTGTTCCTCAAAAAGCTTAGTAGTAATCAGTGCTACACAGATATAATAAGACCTGCCTGTATCTGCTCACACTGTTACTTTCTGGATCAACTGAAGCTTCTGTGTGGTCTTCAAGGGCAGCCCTATGTAGAATGCATAGCAATAATCTACACACAAGATAACTAAGGCATGAGTGATGGAAAGAGGCTCTCCCGATCCAGGAATGGGCACAACTGGTAACCAAAACCAAAACTGGGCAAAGGGCACAGCTGCCACCAACTTTGTCAAGCAGATCCTGAGGATCTGTTTTTTCCCCTCCTGTTGTCTTTTCTGCTGTTGAAAGCCTCTTATTTCCTTATTCTTTGCTGCTGGTCTGCTTTTATCTTTTCTTTCCTTCTTGCGGTCTTCATCCTTATCTTCATTCTCACACCCACTCACCCTTTTCCTGGCACCGAGAAGCTTCTCAACCACATCTTTTCCCTCGACCTAAGCCTTGACAGCCCAAATCCTCTATGGAGAATTACAGTATACGTCTGCATGATACAGGGTAGTTTTTCCTATTTCGGGTTTTAGTCATAACCCCAAATTGCCTAAAAATTATCCATTAAGCTTATATAGACAACATTAGAAGACAAATGAGTGCTAAGCCCTCTATTGCCCCACTGTCTTTCCACACAGCTTCGGTGAAGATTAAACGTCTTTAGTAGCGCTATTGCAACTTCAGAAATACTCAAATCTGCAGCATTATTTTCACACTCCCAAGACACCTGCGTAGCTCCTGCCTGCGTGAACGTTCAGGTCGTGATCCACAGCAAGGATTGTTATCGTTTCCCTGTGTGTTCTGTCTTGTGTTTGATGCACTGAACCATAAAGTAAATTACAGATAGTCCTCGGCTTAGGACCACAAATGGGACCAGAACTTTGGTCACTTAAGGGAGTCATTATGTGACCGGACCTGATTTTAATCAGCATTTTATCACTAATCTGGTCCACCTAGCTCAGTGGTTCTCAACCTTTCTAATGCCGCAACCCCATAATACAGTTCCCCGTGTCGTGGTGGCCCCCAACCACTTATACATCACCGGGTGCCAGGGGCGTGGCCAAAGAAAAGGGGGAAAAAATGGCGGACAGCCTTGTTTGGCGACCCCCGTGAAATGGTCGTTCCACCCACAGGTTGAGAACCACTGACCTAGCTCATTACTGCCTGCCTTTAATGTGCAAATATTTTCAGGTTAACTTCATATATATTTTTAATCATAAGACTTTATGGGCAGGGAGGAGCAACCCTTGAGAGAAGGGACCACAATTTCCATTTAAAAACGAACAAAAGGCATGCTCAGGGGAGGAGTCCTATCATTGGGAGAGTGCTGTGTGCTTTGGAGGGTGAAGGAATTAAACTCCAACTTTGCAAAGCTCCCCATCTCACCTTTTTTTTTTTTTTGGCTTAATATCTGCCAGTCTGAGAGGGTTCTGGAGGCTGTTTGCACCCTGGAGAGATCACTGACCCTAATCTTTGGGAGAAATGTCCAGCCACTTCTCTGGATAAAACCCTGGATCTCACTACTTAGTTAGCAATCATGGCCCAGGCTTGTATCTGAAGGGCAGCAGCTCTCCAAGGTGTCCTGTAGAAGAGGGTTTTTTTCTCACTCCTTGCTATTGAACTTTCCAAACAGAACATGGCAGGAATCAAATTTGGGGAGTTTCTGTTGGTTAAAAAAAAAAAAAAGCTCTGTTATCGAGCTTCACCTCTTAAGCCTTTCCATCACAGGGAAAGCAAAGACAAAGCACAGATCGCAGAGATGTGTCATTCCATACAACTTAATATAGGGGTCTCCAACCTTGGCAACTTTTAAGACTTGTGGACTTCAACTCCCAGAATTCCTCAAGCCAGCTGGGAGTTGAAGTCCACGAGTCTTGAAGTTGCCACGGTTGAGGACCCGTCTTAGCAGGTCAGAGCACCAATCTCCTGCTCGCCACCCTTGCCTCACCCAAGACACCCCACACCAGCCTTACCTTACAGAGCACCAGTGCTCAAAAGCTAAGCCTAGCTCGTTATCGTGGCTTAACTCCAGAGAGATGTGAAGCGTAAGGAGACTGCATGCCAAGGGTGACCCACAAAGCAGGCGTGCCAGCCGTGTTGGACTGTGGGATCCCAGGCGCGGCTTGGGCCAGCGCCAAGCGGGGCAAAGGTGGGTGGTGGACGGTGAAGGAGGGGCGGGAGGTTTTGTGCTGAAGAGAAGCTAGTTTAATAGACAAAGCGGAGTTAGCAGTGGAAGATGGCGGCAGGAAAGACTCTGAAACTGGCAGGGATGACAAACTCTGTAGGAGGACAGGTTCGGAGTTAGAGGTGAGGAGGGGGGGAGGTGGTGGCAATGAAACATTAGGAGGAGGAGGAGGAGGGGTCCGAAGACCGGCACATGCTGGGGGGCGGGTGAGGTGCTGGGCATCGTTAGATGGCGCTGGGTTGGGGGACACATGGAATGATGGGGTGCTGGCGGCGACCTGCAGAGGATTTAAGCTTAAGAGGGTACAGCTGGAAACAGCACCATTGCCAAAATGGAGGGAGGAGGTGGAGGATGAAAAAGAGGAAGGGGAGGGAGCGGAGGAGGAAGAGGAGGAGGCAGAAGGCACCACATGGTTAAAAATACCTGCAAACAGGAGAGAAAAAAACCCTCAGCAGATGGACTTTATACAGCTCACAGCAAGAGAAGCAAAACAAAAGCAGGCAGGCAAGCAATAATGCAGTATGAAAACAGCAGCAGGCGATGGGCAGTGGCAGTTAAACAAAACAAACAAACACAAAACCTAGCAAAAGAGAGACGCACTTACCTCTTCCTTGCTCATGCTCTAGAAGCACCAAGGGGGAACTCCATGCCTGAACTCAATACCCCAACAGAACCCCCCAGTGGAGATCAACACATGGACCCTAAGTAGTCAAGAATCGCCTGAAAAGCTATACCATTCATTCTAGGCCCATTCTCAAGATACAGGCAAGCACACTTGGGGGAAAAAAATGAGATTCCCTGAGATTCTCAGACGCCCGAGTTCACCGAAAAGGCTAAAATATATAATGCTGCAAAATGTCCCAAGCCTCTCCTCATCCCAGCTCATAGAAATTCTCACAGAACCGATTAAAAGGTGCTCTAGAAATTTGGCTGCATGACAGGGATTCACAAGGATTCCTCAGTGGTGGCGAACCTATGGCACGGGTGCCAGAGGCGGCACTCAGAGCTCTCTCTGTGGGCACTCGCACCATCGCCCCAGTCCTAGGCCTTCAGCTGCGTTTTATAAAACCTTTTCGCTTTAGGCCTCCACTGCCATGTGCCAAAAAAAAAAAAAAAAAGGATACAATCAGTCAATTTCAACTTCTCGCGGGGGAAAAAAAAGATCTCGCAAAGTTGGAATTGATTGATTGAACTTTTTAGTCCCAGTCTACTGTTACCACCGCAGCCACGCCCACACAATGGGTCACACCCACCCAATGGGTCACACCCATCTGGCACCCGACGATGCATAAGTGGGTTTTGGGTTGCAGTTTGGGCACTCGGTCTCTAAAAGGTTTGCCATCACTGCCTCAGGAGATAAACCCAGATGAAAACGATTAAAAATATCTGCCATTAGGATGGGGGGGGGGAATGAAATACCAGGAAGGGTGGTGGAATCTGCCGCTGAATTCAGAACGGAGAGGCTCCTTCCCAAGGAACTAATAAGACAAGTCAGCCTTGAGTCCCTGGTATGCAGAAAGATCCACCCTAATCTTCGTAGGATTTATCAGCCAGTTACGCAGTGTGTGCTTTAGTCTGGCGAGATTCCTGTCTATGGGCGAACAGCAATAAAGCAACTACTTTGAACAAGTCATCATGTCATTCTTGCTCCCTTGCACCTGACCGTGTGTCCCTTGCGGTCACAGTGTGCCACGAATAAAGTTTAGCTTACCTCCAACTGTTCCACCTGTCATCCCAGGAGAGAAGTTCCCCATCGTGTGTGAGTTGGTCAGGCGGGTGGCAGCTGATGATACATGCACTAGGCTGGCAGCTGGCATCGAATTAAATAAGGACTGCAGTACCGAGGAGTTTGTTACCATGGGGCCAAGGGGAAACTGCGTGCCAGGGGTTAAGGAGTTCAAGAAAGGGTGGTGGGTCTGAGTAGAGGAGGCCATGCTGGACGACTTGCCAGAGTTGGCTGCCGAGAGGCTTTTGCCATTGAGAAGGCCACCAGAGGGGACAGCAGCAGCAGCAGCAGCAATGAACAGGTTGTGGCCGTTCTTGAACTCCACGTCTCGTTCCCGTCCTTTGCCGAATTTGTTGTTTAGCACCGAAGCCTTGTCTGAAGAGCCTCCCAGCCGGACACTCAGTTCGTTGGCCTCTTTGCCTTTCAGTCCTGACCAGTTTAAATCTTCCCCTTTCCCACCGCCAAGGCTTTCTAGCTGCCTCTTGCCCAAGAATGGATTTGTCTCGGGGACTCCGGCCTCTTTGTTCCTTTGTATCAGGAAACCCATTGAGGAGGCCCCCAGAGCCGTCACCACGTCAGCAGTTTTGTGAGAAAGTGAAGCACCATCAGTAAAGCTATGTAAACCGACATCTGCAGACAGCCCGCCGTTGTAAGCAAATCCATTCATGGTATTTTGGCCAAGCCCCTCAGATGCAGTTGCATGTTTCCTCACATGCGTGCCAGCCCTGTCGCCTGCCACGTTGTCATCAGAGGATTGTCTGAAGGCGAAGAGGGTGTTCTGATTCAGGGATGATGCCGACGCTTGCAAAGGACTGTCTGCCATTTTGGAAAGATTGATGTCAGAAATTGGAGAAAAGGTTGATTTCCACTTGCTGCTGTTCATGCTTTCAGTAGCCTGCTTTCTCCCAGCTGAGTTGATGCCTGCAAAGACAGAAAATGTAGGTGTCAGTTCAAGAGAACGTGGTTTCCCTTTCGGCAGTATTCTGGATCGTGTAACTCTATGTAATCCTGACTAGAGCATGTATCTGTATGTTAGAATATCTGGCATTTATTGGGTTAAGTGCTGTCTTCTTAAGAGATGGCTTATGGGAAATGTAGTTTTACCTAGTCAGTCATCCCACGTTAATGGGTCAGTGGGTGGAGTTTCTAAAGGGCATTGGGAGACTTCCTGGATACAAGCCAGATTGGAATGTCTTTGTCTAAAGAGAAGCATGGGCCATCAGATGTCACCCGATGACCCTGTTCCACTATAAAGATGGTATGGAGAGAGCATTATCTTTTCACCTATGGGAATGAACAGAGATGTATTGTCCAGAAGAAACAACCAACACAATTGCAAGTATTTCCTCTGAATAAATATATTTTTGTTATGAAATTATTCCTATTGAGTTTATCTGCCTGACCCAGTTTTACAACGCAATTTAATTCTGGTTGTCAGAACAGGCAGAGTAATAAAATTAAATGAGGACCCTGTTTTTAAACAGGGTTAGCTTTCTTGATCCCAAGGAGAAAAGGCAGCTGGTAACTAGACTGTCGGCCAGAATTCTGCAGCCAGGAACTGCCATACAAAGGCAACTAAATCGTCTACTGTGCAAGGACTCGTAACGGAAGGAGAGTAACTTCTGCATTCATCACAATTAGAGAACAGCAGCCCATCTTGCTTGGATCAAAATCCACTTAGTCCAGCACTATGGCTTCTAAAAATAGTCACCCAGATTCACACCACAAGAGATATAGACTGCCTTAGAACAGAGCACAAGCTATCTGAACTCAACCATGAACTCAATCATTAAAACTGAGGGCCAGTAGCCATCATCGCATCTTTTGAAATAGTATTTCCATCATTACCTAAACTTAGATGCTCACGTATTTTTTTTTTTTAAACACTTCACAGTGAATTCACACATTTTGGTTTTGGTAACAGCTATTGGATCGTGATGCTTCAGGCGACTTGCATAAGGCTGGTAAATGTTTTGCAGTTCTTTTTAGTTTTTTATTTTTGTTTTTACAGAAACCCTACATCTATTCTAAATCTACAGCAACAGGACAAAACAAAAAGCATAACTGTCAGCATAACCAACTTCCCTACCAGACTCAAGCTGAGGGAAAAATGGGAAGCTATGCTACAAACAAGGCCCACAATTTGTGGCTCCTTCCTTTCCTGAACCATTTTGGTGCCAGAAAGGCTTTATGAGAAGTAGATCACCACAAGTGGTCAAGTTTATTTTTATTCTTGTTCTGATCAATCCCTTTTGTCTTATCAAATGCCCACTTACTGGTCTATAAACTTACTATTTTCCAGCGGCTTTTGTGGAGATTTGCTTTCCAGTGATATTGTTGCAATTTTTCTCTCAATTCTAGGAAAGAAAAAGAGGATTATTTGATTAATATACAGACATGTTAGAAAGCACAGTCTCTGTCACAGGTCCTCCAGCAGGATAATGGCGCAAAAAAAATACACCTAAGACAGGGGTAGGCAACCTTGGCTCTTTTATGACTGGTGGATTTCAACTCCCAGAATTCCTGAGCCATGCTGAGGGGAAAGGGAGAGGTTTCAACTCCCTTCAACTCCCAGAATTCCAAGCTCAGCCATGCTGGCTCAGGAATTCTGGGAGTTGAAGTCCACAAGTCATAAAAGAGCCAAGGTTGCCTACCCCTGACCTAAGAGAACCCAAAAATGGTTGAAAATCTAGTATTAAACTGTTCTGAAATGGCCTGCTATGAGTCCTGATCTGAATCCAATGCAACATCCATGGAAAGAGCCCAAACTCACGGTTGGGAGTTTCCTTATCTAAGAGAACTGGAGTTGGGCAGTCAATAAATATAAAGAAAAAAAAACCCACTGCCACTGGAGCTTCAGAAAGTACCCGATGGCAGTTATTGCCTCAAAACAGTGTGCTACAAAATATTAGGTCGGGGGACTAATAATTACAGGTAGTCCTCAGGTTACTATGGTAATTGGGACCGAAATTTGCATTGCTAAGTGATGCAACTGTAAAGTGTGATGAGGTATTACATCATGGTGACAGCGATCCCAGCCCCCACTGCTGTCATTAAGCGAGGACATGTGACCATGACTTGTGACTGCCTCTTGGCTTCCAACAAGCAAACTACCAAAAGAAGGGAAATATTTGTAGCTGAAGGTTGAACTGTAGCGTCCTGGGTGCTCTTTGAGACATTTCAAGCAAACTAAATAGGGAAGCCCTCATAATCATCTGAGTTTGAGATTCGGGGACTATGGATTAGTTTATAGTTTTAGAATGAAAAACTAAACACTACATTCATCAGTCTTCTTTGCTGTGAAGCCAGGGAATTTTCCCTAAGCCCTTGGTGCCCGTCAGGAATTTCATTTAACACACTACTGTTTGTTATGGTTTCTAATGTGTTCTTTTCTCCCCTTACTGAGAGAAAATTCAGACAATAATTAAGAATGATGATAGGTTAAATATTATTAGGAAGGCCATTACATTATGATAGTAATTGAACCCAGAATTACAATCATCAGTCATTGAGGTTGCAAGGCAAGGCACCATGTGACAAGACATGATTTTTTTGACATTTTTTGTGGCAATCATTAAGAGAACACCATGATCTTAAGTGACCACAGTGGTTGTTAAATGAACACAACAGTCGTTAAGACAATCTGTTTTTCCACTGAGCATTTTTTTTTTTATAGAAACTGGAAGTAAATGCTGGAAAGTGGCCAAAACGTTTCCAGGCAAACAGATACAAAAGTGAGTCAGACGCCAAGTGCACAAAATGCAATCATGGGACCACTAGGTGTATGTAACTAGGTGTGTGTAACTTTGAAAACGGTTGTTAAGTAGTTCTGGGGAGATAATTTCAAAGTCATTAAGCGACTGATTGTAAATCAAGGACTATCTGTAAATGCTGAAAACGTAAATCAGCCCCTACAGGACTGCAAACATCACTAGGGTGTGATTTTAATAAGGAGACATAAGGGGAAAGTAATACTTCCAAAAGTCACATCAAAACTGTAACATATGTAATACATTACAAATGCACAGTATTATTACATGGTAAAGAAACCTAAAGCATACTTTCCAAGTTAAGCATCAGTTTAATGTCGGGGAAGGATGTGCTGTGGATCTGAGATCATATGTTGCTACTTCTCACCTGGTGCTGTTATGGTCGTCCTCCAGACTCTGTTCTTCATCAGAGGTTAGCGGGGAGTAATGAATGCCATTGGTCTGAATTAGAGGCTTCTCCTTTTTCAGCACAGGTGGCTGATCATTGTCCTGGTATGGAACAGGAGAATTCTTCAGGGAATTTTCAGGGGAAGAAATGGCTGTTATTTCTAAAGGCTGGTTAATGTTACTGACCTGAGGAGGGAAGACAAAAACAAAACATTAAGGATTGAAAAAAAGGCAAGGGACAGGAAGAAAGAGCTAACTGTGTTTCTAGGGATTTTGCTTTTAAAGACAGCACTGCTCAGCTTTGGGGAAGAGTAATAGGCAGAAAGTTATTACAAGTAGTCCTCAATTTAGGATCATTCACTTAGTGACCATTTAAAGTTATGACAGTGCTGAAAAAAGTGACTTACGAGCAGTGCTTTTTTTGTTAAAAAAAAAAGTGCCAGAACTCACACACGTCATACAACCCGCCTTGCCTACCCTACAAGGTTCCATCCAAAAAAGTTGCCGGAACTCCGTTCTGGGCGTTCTATGACAAAAAAAGCCCTGCTTACGAGTGTTCCTCATAGCATTCCACAGTCCTGTAATTGCAGTCCGGGTGCTTGACAATAGCAATAGCGCTTAGACTTATATACCACCTCATAGTGTATTACAGCACTCTCTAGGCCACGGGTAGGCAACCTTGGCTCTTTTATGATCTGTGGTCTTCAACTCCCAGAATTCCTGAGCCAGCTGGCTCAGGAATTCTGGGAGTTGAAGTCCACGAGTCATAAAAGAGCCAAGGTTGCCTACCCCTGCTCTAAGCGGTTTACAGTGTCAGCATATTGCGCCCCCCCCCCCCGCCAACAACCTGGGCCCTCATTTTACCAATCTCTGAAGGATGGGAGGCTGAGTCAACCTTGTGCCAATCAGAATCGAATTCCTGGCAGTGAACAGTGAATTAGCCTACAATACTGCATTCTAACCACTGTGCCACTATGGCTCCTGCCAGCCAGCCTGCATTTCCAACAGTTGCAGTATCCCTGCATCCACATAATCGCCATTTGTAACCTCCTCATCTGGGTTTCCAACAAGCGAAGTTTTATGGGAAAGCTGGCAGGAGGTTGCAAGTTGCAGTGACATGACGTCTTGCTTAACGACTGCAGGTGATCTGCTTAATGATCACAGCAAAAAAGGTCACAAATTGGTTGCAGTCACGTGATGTCTCACTTAATGACAAATTTTCTGGTCCCTATTGTGACCATAAATCGAGGACTATCCCTATATTGGTTACAAAACATTTACTGTATATACATAGTGCTATTACGTAGTAACAGATTTACACAGATGGAGTAAAGGGACTCAGAGATATAAAACTCCCAAATTTGCATTTGAAAGTCTTTTGGAAAATGCACAGAGAAACAGGAATAAAGACTTACCAACAATTAATTAGCATGACAGTAATGTTAAACAGAATTTTTTAATTCCTAGAATTCCGTAGTCAATGTAGGGCAGAGGTAGGCAACCTTGGCTCTTTTATGACTCGTGGACTTCAGCTCCCAGAATTCCTGAGCCAGCATGGCTCAGCTTGGAAACCTCTCCCTTTCCCCTCAGCATGGCTGGCTCAGGAATTCTGGGAGTTGAAGTCCACGAGTCATAAAAGAGCCAAGGTTGCCTACCCCTGGTGTAGGGCAATGATGAAGCAAGTGTTGCAAAGTAAGATCCTCACCTTTTGTATGTGCAGGGTCAGAGTATCACAACTTCACAACTTCATTTTATCATTCTAACAAACCACTAGATTCTGCAGGTTTCTTCCTGCAGCTCTTCAAAAATTTAGGTGGATAAAATGCAACCCCCAACCCTTGAAACATGGCTCAATCCCTCTCATATGTCAAATCTTTTTCTAGACAGGTTTTTCCTTTCTAGAACGAGAAGTGTCAACTCCGTTGTCCAATCACATATCTATAATAAGCATTCAGGCCTAAATAAAAAATGATCTCATGAGCTACCTGCTGGCTGGCCCAACTTTAATTCACTGGCTCCCATGTTTCTATGAAGTAATTTTAGTCATAATCACCTTCTTACCCATCTCTACAAAATCTTTCTTTAAACTAGGGGTGGGCCACCGCGGCCCTTTCACGACCTACGGACTTCAATTTCCAGAAGTTCACAGATCTGGAGGGGCCATAGTTGCCCACTCCTGCATTACAATGCAACCCGCAATAGTTTACAATTCTTTAGGGAAGGGTGGGAAATCTGTGCCATGCCAGCTGGGTTTGATAGGGTGAATAACTTGCCCAAGATTTAAGAACTTGTGCCATAGGAGCCAAACTCAGCTGAGAGGGCCTTTGATTTTAGATTATAAAACCTCAAGGAAGAACCCAACCTGTCACATCTCTCTCTCTACGGGAGAAAGTGAGTGCTATTCCTTGCCTCTTCCTATGCATACAGAACAGCAACTGAATTTCATTCACAGTTAGGAGGGCAGAAATTCATGCACGGGATTACAAGAAACACTAAGGAGGCTGTTCAAAACAGGACTTTCCCAAACTTTTTATAGCTCCCTCATGAACAGACCCTCAAAGGGAACTATACAATTACCTTTGGCGCATGATAAAACAGTATCCCTGCTATTTATCCAGCTATTCAAATGCAGGTAGCCCTCAACTTACGACCACAAACTGAGCCCAAATGTTCTGTGGCTAACCGAGACAAGTGTTAAGTGAGTTTTGATCCATCTTACAACCTTTCTTGCAATAACTTTTAATTCAATCGCGGCGATTGACAAGTTAGTAACCCAGTTGTTAAATGAATCTGGTTTCCCCCGTTGGCTTTGCTTGTCAGGGAAAGGGAATCACGTGACCCCAGGGAATCATGTGACCCCAGGACACTACAATCGTCCCAAATATGAATCAGTGGCCAAGCATCTGAATTTTGATCACGTGATCCTGGGAAGATGGCCAACAATTGTCAGCGTGAATAGTGGTCATAAGTCACTTTTTCAGTGACGTTAAAACTAGAATGGTCACTAAATGAACTGTTTTAAGTCAAGGACTACCTGTAATTTCCAAAAGATCTCTGAAATGGTCTATGAAAAATTCCACTAACCATCATTCGGGAAACAGTTTCTAATTATATTGGAAGCTACCTTAAGCCAAGTAGGCTATGTGTTTATCAAACTCAGCATCATTTCCCATGATAAACATTCTTCTGGGACTGAAGCAGGTTTGAACTCTCCAACGGCAGGCCCAAGGGATTCAGCTTATGCAAGTTTGAAAATTGTTTTTAATTATGTTTTCATATAATTTTGTAATCATCACTCCAATTTAAAAAAAACGGATTGACTGATGCTTGGGATTTAACCTAGAATCTTCTATTAACAAAACAAATCAGTCAATAACCTAACATCCATATTCAAAATAATTTTTTTACCCTTGGTCGTCTGTTAAGACCTCTCACTTATTTTAGGTGGGCAAAATGATCTGCTCTTAAAACTGCAGAGCTCAAACCTTGATTCTCACCATGGAGTTGATATTAAGGGGAGATCCAGAAGGCTGAGCAAAGAGCCCAGCCATGGGGGGCAATGATTTGCGTTTGGGTGACACCCCGGAGTTCACACACGGCGTTCCTGTGGAGGACCGCTTCCTCCGGCCACGCTTCTTTCCATCTTGCATGTAGGCCTGGCCACAATCGGCCCGGATACTTGTGGTGAGGGGGCTGTGCTTGTTCGACGGAGAATGTTTGAGGGTTCCTGTAGCAGGGGAGATGGTGAAGATGATCCTTCGTTTGCTCTCGCTCTCAGGGTCAGAAAAGGCAGGGTCGAATGGGGGGTCTCCTCTGGCGTTTTCAGCAAACATCTTTTGAGTCTCTATGTACTGCAGTACCCCTCCCAGGCTCTGGGAGATGCCGTTCAACCTAGGGCTCGCGGAATGCTGGTGTGCAGGCGAGTTTTGCCCAGAATTCCGTGAAGACGACGTAAGCAAAGAGGGATGCTGTGGAGTAGAGCTTCGAGACCCCGTGGAGTTGAACAAGCTTCCCGAACTGGATACCTCCTCCATAGCTGCACTGTCAGCAGCTGGGTTCAATGGGCTATTTGGAACGGTCCCACCGACTGGTGCAGAGCCAGACATGTAAGAAAAACCTGGGTAATGTGGAATGAAGAAAATTAGACATCAAGAGGAATCAGTTAATTGGTTTGGCCATTTTGTTTATTTATTAAATATATATGCTGCCCATCTCTCTGATAACTTTGGACAGTTTACAAATCGTAGAAAGATACATAGAAAAGCAGTTAACAATTTAAAACTATGTAAATTAAAAACATTTAAACTATGCAAATTAAAAATTTAAAACGATGCATAAGAGGGGAGATGGGTGGCATAAAAATTGAATAAATAAAATAAATGCATATATGCTGCTCTGTAAATTAAGATCTTCCACAGAGGTTCTTTACAGATATTCCTGGCATTAGAGTTCATCAGAGGCTAAATAGCTGGAGAAATAGCTTTCTTCACACTATTTACAATGAAAAAGAGGCATTCTCTCCAAAGTGGATCAATTGATCCTTACCCTTGTCATTTGGTTCTTCCTGCCCTCCTCCATGTTTCAAAACATAGAGTCAAAACAGATTACTAAATGCTCAATGTAATAAGCCAATTTTAAAAATCCTCAATAAATAGTTATATAGCCTCCATCTGAAGATATCCAGTGAAGAAAAAACAAACATATCTCTGGGTAATTGTTTCTTACTTTCAAACTGTTCTTTTCGTTAGAGCAAAGCTAACATTCAAATGGAATCAGTCTTCCTGCAGTTTAATAAATTCAATAGCCCAAATCCTGAATTCTGGAATAAGAGATAATACACCTTGCCTTTCTTCAGTATAACAGTCAGTCCACACTTCTCTTAAAGGAACAGATTCAAAATAAATCAATGAGGCGAATAAGGGGGCTAAAAACCAGGACATCCAAAAGGTATAAAGGAACTAGAAATGCTTAGATTTGAGAAGACTAAACAGTCTAGGATACCATATTCTGAGGTCTTTTGTGTGAATGGGTATTACTTTGAATACTGCCAATGAGCTTCTTACCAATTTATCTCTGGAATCAATTAACCAGACTGGAGGTGGATTCATCTTCACTAGCTATATATAAGTGGAAGTGGATTTGAATTCATGTATTAAGAAACAGACTCTGTCTACCCCTTCAAACTCTCTGATTCTGTGATACAATTGCCCAACGCTCCTGAGCATTTCCTATTGCTTTCACCTTTTTCGTTTTTTCATTTCCATGGGAAAATATTAAGGGGGAAACAATGAATAAATTCTCTGACTGACAGCACCACCTGTCTGAAATCACCAGAGACTTTGACTCAAACCAAGAGACATTGGTTAACGTGGTCAGAACCAAAACGTTGGATTCCAGCTCCAAGCTTTAATAATTTATTCCTCAATAAACAAAAGAACAAGTATAACATTTATGATTCATTTGTTTACTTGGGATGTCTCGATCTAATTTTAGGATGTGTGGAAAACAGACCGCGTTTTGTTCATATTTATGCAGAAATGTTGAAAATTCACAAAAACTTTTAAGCATCACTGCACCTTCTTCGCACGCACGCGCATTTTAATCTCTGAGCAGCTGACACGCTCAAACACACCTACTGCCAGTTGGAAAACAG
Organism: Crotalus tigris; assembly: GCF_016545835.1. Lineage (NCBI taxonomy): Eukaryota > Metazoa > Chordata > Lepidosauria > Squamata > Viperidae > Crotalus > Crotalus tigris. The sequence continues at coordinate 708,931 of NW_024100549.1, read as the reverse complement.
CAGTGGGCAAGGAAGGAGCTCACCTGAGGTAGCCAAGGTCAGTGGCTTGTTACCAGCAGCAGTGCTAATGCTGTTATGAGAACTAGCACCAAATTGTTTTTCAAGTGTTGAAAAGGAATCTCGGTTCTGATGGACAGGGCTAGGTGTGCTTCGCTGAAAGAAGAAAGGCAGAAAAAGGAGACGGTTGGAAAAGGAAGCATAATAAAACTAATTTGGGTTAAAACAAGTACTTTTGAAAATTACTGCTCTTCTGTTAAGGTTAGACTGCGGGTAAGTAGTCGTCAGAAAGGAAGTAAAATACAGTCACATTCAGAACTCTGTTCTTCCAGGAGGAGCCACTTCTCTCTGCAGATGACAGCAGCGGTTTTAAACTGTGTCAAACTATTTATTCATCCCAGTTGTCTACTCTGCTTAGCAGTCATTCTCTGCCCATCAACCATGACCTCACATTCTAACCCAGTGATGGCGAACCTTTTAGAGACCGAGTGCCCCAAAAGCGGCTCCAACCCCACCTTGCACCCCCACGCTGCCCCCCACCCCACTCCACCTCCTGCTCTGCCCACCCGCAGGGCCACCCACCAACTCCACAGCCCGCCGATCGCCCAGGTGCCCCCGCAGCGCCATGGCAGCTACACCCTCACCCGCGCCCTGCAGCATCAACTGCGCGCGACGGGGTGCGAGGGCGGAGTCTTGTCCCCACTGCCTGGCTGCCATGTCCTCGGCTGCACTGCTCTGTGAGGGCCGCACTCGGGGGCGACTCTCCTCCGTGCAGGCCACACTCGGGGGCGACTCTCCTCCGTGCGGGCTGCACTCAGGGGCGACTCTCCTCCATGCAGGCCGTGCTCGGGGGCTGATGATAAGGAGAGGGCTGCGGGGGGAGAGGGGGCTGAAGTGATGGCGAACGTGCTCTCAGAGAGGGCTCTGAATGCCACTTCTAGCATGTGTGCCGTAGGTTCACCACCACTGTTCTAACCCATGGATTATATGTGGTCACATCTCTTTTCGAAGCCCTCACAGACCCTGGCTACAAACTAATGGCATGGCTTCCCACCAGGCTGTCTACACATGCATGCTAGAGCAGGGGTCTTCAAACTTGGCCCTTTTGTGACATGTGGACTTCAACTCTCGGAATTCCTCAGCCAGCTATGCTGGCTGAGGAATTCCGGGAGTTGAAGTCCACAAGTCACAAAAGGGCCAAGTTTGAAGACCCCTGTGCTAGAGTGTCACACCTTAATAGCAATGACATAATTTAAGAAACAAAACCAAACATGGAAAAGTCAGGCTCTGGCCATGTGTGATGCAGTCCGCTCATTATAAAACATTGCTCCATGCACTGCTGCCCTCAGTCTCCACAAAAATTTTAAATGCAATCCAGAGCCACTAAAGGATTGTTTATCCTCATCCTAGCCACTGAGGTGAGGACTGAACTTGGGATGTCCTATATCAGTGGTGGCGAACCTATGGCACGGGTGCCAGAGGCGGCACTCGGAGCCCTCTCTGTGGGCACACGTGCTGTTGCCCCAGCCTCACCTCCGCCCGCAACCCCCTCCTCTCCAGCAGCCCCTCTGAAGGAGAGTCGCCCCTGAGCGTGGCCCACGCAGAGCAGCGCAGCCAAGGACACGGCAGCCAGGCAGCGTAGACAAGACTCTGCCCTCACACCCCACTGTGCACAGTTGATGCTGCAGGGCGCGGGCAGAGGGCGTGACCGCCATAGCGCTGCTGGGCTGCCTGGGCAATCTGCGGCGGGCCCTGGAGGCGAGGAGTGGCCCTGCGGGCAGGTGGGGTGGGGGATGGGGGGCGGAGCTGGGGCGCAGCAGGGGGTGGGGTGGGGCCAGTTTTTGGGCACTTGGTCTCTAAAAGGTTCGCCATCACTATCCTATATGCAAAATCTGTGCTCAGTCATTCGGCTACAGCTGTTTTATCGGGGGGAAATAATGTTCCATATCAACCACAGGATTATTTTGATTCACATACCAAATATTTAAACTAGCCTTTATTCAAGTAGTTACTTTTTAACAGCTTGACAATCTCAATAACAAAACCAGAAGCTAGAACAAAGCTGCTCAAGGTAGCTTAAGGACTGAACACAGATTTAACAATCTCCTCTTAGCACGTGCATAGAAAGCTAATAGATATACTGAAAAAATGAGGGCTGTAAGTTATTTAAAAAAGCAAAAAGGTGTAATTACTTAGGAATCAGTATCATGTATAAAATTTAAAAAGATTTTAGAAATGGTTTAGTAAGTTCAGTTAAGAGACACCAAGAAACAGAACTATATGGTCTGGTCCAGTGGTTCTCAACCTTTTTAATGCCGCGACCCCCCAACCAGTCGTAAGTCGAGGACTACTCAACTGGTGCAGCACTGTTTGCAGAATGGGACTTTTGGCGGGCTCAGCAGGGCAGAAACAGCCTGGACAATTCCTATTGGCTTTTGAAAGCCAATAGAATTAGACTCTATTCAAGAGAGTCTATTCTATTGGCTTTCAAAAGCCAGTAGAATAAAAGGGAGTAGCACAGCTAAGGAAAAGCGGGAAAAAAATGGCGGACTGCGTTGTTTGGTAACCCCCATGAAATGGTCGTTCGACCCCAAATGGGGTCCCGACCCACAGGTTGAGAACCGCTGGTCTAGTTAGTGGTTAAGGCACCAATCTAGAAACTGGGAGACTGTGGGTTCTAGTTCTGCGTTAGGGATGAGAGTGGCTGGGTGACTTTGGGCCAGTTGCTCTCTCTTATCCCAACCCACCACACAACATAGTTGTGGGGGAAACAGGAGAAAGGAATATTAGGTATATTTGCCACCTTGAGTTATTTTATACAAATAATAAAAGCAGGATAAAATAGATAAATAAATACCTTGCAACACACTTAAATAATGCTATAAATTCATTCTAACATGGTATAATTGGCTTTATGGCACAGATTATGGGAGAAAACAAAGTACCCTTACTCACCACCTTCTCAACACGGCTAGGAAGGACTACGCTGGCCAAAGGAATGCTAACAGGGAGTTTATTGGGTTGCACTGTGCTGAGGGGGATACTGATGGGAAGGCTGGTGATCGTCTCCCCATTATTCGCAGACGTCCTCTCGCGCAAAGCCTGCAAACACACAAAGCAGACAATGCCAAAAATGCAGCTTGCGTCATCAGCCAGCGCTTCTGGGCCATGGCTGCAGGCCCGAGTACTTGGTGCAAGGAGGCGTTCTGAAAAATTGCAAGCATTTTTCCCCATCCGTCAAACAAAAAAAATGTTCCTACAGATGCAGACAAAGTCAATTGCATCAGCCAGCCAACATAGACACGCACACCACACAAACAGTTCAAGTTTTACTTAATGATCTAATAGGGAAATATAACCACAACGATGTCTCTCGCCCAACTAAAACACTTACCGTGCCAAGTATTTATACTTAACAGCTGTGTTTGGGATTGCTATGGTGCATGAGGAAATATTTCCATAACCTTGTGTCACTATGGCAAAGTTTGTATAGTAAATTTACAACACAACAGCTAAGTCATATTGCACAAGAGATCGTTCACCTTTTCTCCAAACCTATGCCCTTTAGTTGGGATCACAACCCATTGGCTTTACCAACTGGGAATTACAGAATTGTAGTTCTAACATCACTACAGCAGTGTTTCTCAACCTTGACAATTTTAAGGCATGTGGACTTCAACTCCCAGAATTCCACAGCCAGCATTGCTTTGCTGTGGAATTCTGGGAGTTGAAGTCCACCTTAAAATTATCAAGGTTGAGAAACACTGCACTAGATGGATCCAGGCTGTGGAAGTCTGAGCAAGATATTGATTGCTGATTGAATAATAACAATAACACACATGCAGTGCAGAACACAATTCTAACTCTGATTAGGACACAAGGAGTGAGAATCTAAGTCTGAAGAATATTCCCTACCTTCCATGGCCATAAGGTAACCATATACACGTACAATATACAGTACAAATATAGCAGTCTCTTAGGGCTGCACGTGGTTTGAAAATGATTTCCTCCTTCTGCAGACACAAACACAGCACTTCTTTTTTGCTTTTTAAAGAAGTCCAACTATTTTTTATTTTATTTTGGCTTCTGGGCAAGCCTGAAAAAAAAGATGCTAATGTTTTTAGGAATCCACTTATTAACATTAAGGAAACTCTTATATCTGCACTTTCAAGAATTCTGTGGTGCAGTTTGCAATTAAAAAAGATAGGTACAGTGTAAGTAATTTACAAAAAAAGGATTCTCGAGAATACACTATTATTACAAAAAATAATTTGCAAACTATAGTGTTAATAGGGAATAGCATGCATTTAAAAAAATGCAAAGAGAGTTTGAAAAAAAAAGGATTTGTCAACCAATAAGAAAACAAGAGGGAATAACATTATAGTCCAAAATGAAGAAATTAATATTAGAGTTAGAAAAGAGCAAGTCTGTTAGGTCTATTATGATTACCTGCAAAACCAGACCCAACAATGAATGGCGAACTTGGTTTTAAGGCAGGGGTGTCAAACTCGCAACATCACGTGACATGTTGCGACATATTGTGACTTTGTTGCCATTGCTGGCAATGGGGTGGGTGCAGTTTTGCTATGATGCATCCAGCCCGTGGGCTGGCAGTTTGACACCCGTTTCAAGGGAATTCAGATTCCCACTGATGTGAATTATGGTCAAGAAAATGCAATCATTTCATGTTGTAATTCGCTCAGCTGCTTGATAACAAGATGCATGGCGTATACATTGAATAATAAATTCGATGTATAAATTGAATTTATACATTCAAACAAATAAATTCCGGGATGGAAGACTTATAGTTCGAATGCCGTCAGATAAATGCAAGTGAAGGATGCTGGGAGTTATAATTCATCACCTAATGGAGGAATTGGTTCCTCAGCTATACTATGATTAAAGGAAACCATGGAAGGGACAGGAACTAGATTTGGTATCATGCTGCCCATCACACAGCTGTGTTTTGGAGTTCAGGAATTTATCTCCACCTGTTTCTATAACGGAGCATCTGATTAAAAATAGTTATGCAATCATGTTTACTTTAATTTGCAAACAAATTAAGCCTAATTTTTTAATCAAGCTGATTACAATAAGGTACTCGGTTATGAAGCCCATTTAAACTTGAAGGAGATGCAAAACAAGATGCATTCTCTCCCTCTTCCATACCTCATCGACAATAAACATTGTGCAGATTCTTCAAACATAATTAAGCACAAGACAAATGTATTTCACATTAAGATCTCTAAATATTGGGACTTTAATCTGATCTTTTTACATTTTTTTTCTCCATCTCATTTTGGCCAGGAAAAAAATACTGATCAGACTTGCACAGAACTCAGGTCCAAGAGACTTGGTTTAACAAAGTATTATAAATTTAATAAAGTTGCTTGTTGCACACAATCTATTTGGTCCCAAATTGTATCTAAACCTGAAATTATTAATATAATTAGGCTGTAATTATAAAATTTTAGTTGGAATGAATGTAATCATGATATCAGCTTGAGACATGATGCAACGTTTTCTTCCTTCTCACTGCTATCCCCCCCACACTATTTACTTCATAAGAAGAGTAAACAGCTACAGTACTTGCGTCAATGCACTATTCATAATCTGATTTATTTCTAATTGAGTGTTATTCATAAATATAGTTACAGAAGTATTTGTGTTACTTCAAGATGCTCTAAATAGTCCTCAACTTACAACTGTAATGGAACCGGACCATTATGGTCATAAGTTTTGATGGTGGTAAAGCAGGTCACCTTTGTGACTGACCCTATTTTGTGGTGGTCCCTAAGCAAACACAGTGGTCATAAAGCATATCCATTGTTCTCTATGGAGTATTTTTCTGAGAAACCAGAAGTAAATGCTGGTTTTCAGCAAAACTATTGTAAAATGCAATTATGTGATCACGGGATGCTGCAAAGGCTGTAAATGCAGGCCGGTTGCCGAATGTCTGACATGCATTCATGTGACTATGGGGAGGGGGCTCTCAGAACTTTGGAACTGGGTCCCAAGTACTTTTCTGAGAGTCCACTGTAACTTCAAACCGTCCTAAGTGACCGACCATAAGTCACAGGCTACCTGCATCCAGTTTTTCTATCTTCATTACTCAGTGTTTTTCTCTGTACCCATAAACGTACGACACTAATGTTAATTTTCAAGCCCCAGGAAGCTACCAATTTACAGCAAAAACTACCCATTCAGTCGCTGCTGCTCAGTATAAAAACTACCCCAAGAGATTCAGAGGCATCATCCTACAATTCCTTACCTTTTCATTCCCAGTTGGGAAGGCTGCTGGGGAAGAGGATCTGTCTTCCAGAGGGCTCATCTTCATGCCGTTTGATGCTGAAGGGCTTTGAAATGGAAGGCCATTTTCTTTTAAATGTTCAGCTCTGAAACATAAAAAAGAAAGCTTTTGAAGGCTTCCATTTTGTTAAAAACAATGATGTTGATGTTCTCTCTACAGTGAGAAAGAAATGCAGAGGAAGGCCCTCTTTCATGTGTCAGAAAGATAGGCTTCTGATAGCTTGGCTATCTTCAAAAAGACCTATCTTTCAGATCTTAGTGGATTTTTAAGAAAAGAAATGGTTCATTAGATAATATTTGATACATCAGATAGTAGCTGTTGTGCCTTTTGCAAATTGAAAAAACACTGCAGGCTCAATCCCAAACCAACAGTTATCTATGCACAAAATGGCTGAAGAGATTTGGGGGGGGGGGGGAAATGAGGTATAACTAATTTCAAAGAATGCTATCAGTCACCCTCTCTCTCTTCTATCCACAGAATGCTTTCTGGTTCTCCCGCTGACTATTGAGTACAGCATGTAAGCATGTTTTCCACAAAGAATTAGAATGCAGCTTCCCTCTAAACACAGAGGCATTCTTGATAATAAAAATGAGTCTGGAGGGTACAGCTCTGATTTGCCGCATTTCCCACATTCTTTTACAGTTTCTTCATTCAGCATTCAATTAAAGGTAGCACCCACGAACAGAGTATCCATCCTGCACAGCTATCCAGATTGCCACTGTTACCTCAAAGGTAAATTCCAATCCTAGAGCGTATATATGGTTCATGGTTGTAGCATTGAGAAAGCCAACTTGGTGTAATGCAGGGGAAGGCACCCTTGTCTCTTTTATGACTCGTGGACTTCAACTCCCAGAATTCCTGAGCCAGCATGGCTCAGCTTGGAAACCTCTCCCTTTCCCCTCAGCATGGCTGGCTCAGGAATTCTGGGAGTTGAAGTCCACGAGTCATAAAAGAGCCAAGATTGCCTACCCCTGGTGTAATGGTTAAGGTGTAGGCTTAGAAACCAGGAAACTGTGAGTTCTAGTCCCACCTTAAAACAGGAAACCTAGCTGGATGACCATGGACCAGTCACTCTCTCTCTCAGCCCAACTTACCTCATAGGGTTGTCATTGTGGGGAAAATAGGAGGGGAAAAGAGTCTGTTCAGTGCTTTGAGTTACTTATGAAGTAATAAAGGCAGAATAAAAAGTCTAATAATAAATTCTTGCTGTTCTCTGGGTTTGTTTATTTATTTTCAATCCTACTTTGCTTGTTTTTCTGCAGATGTTTCATTACCACTAACATGATCACTGCATGGGAAAGCGAAGTTTACTGGTTAGTTATTTACAGTAATTGGCGCCTATTCCATGCATGAAAGACAGGTAGAAAATTGGCAGAACGCATTCATAAGCATCAACTGGCAATCAGAAGACATGAAAATTCCATCATCTCTTAACAGAGACAAATTTGGCCACAGTTTCAGCTGGGGAACTGCTGGGTATTTTATATCAAGACAAATTCAAAAATCCTAGGGAATTCTTGGAAGCTTGGCATTCTGACAAAACGGCCATCAACAAACACATAAACAATACATACATATCAATGAAAAGACACAATCAAAAGTTAAGGAAGGAACCAACACCCCCCCACACACACATCCTTCCTAGCAATTGACACCCAGATAAGCGGAAAACAGCACCAGATAAACAATCAGGGAAGAAATAATGTATTAGTCCAGGAACTTTCAAAGAAGAAACCACATCCTAATCAAGATTGGCAGGGCAAGCTACTATATATTAACAACCAGCAAGCTTCACTGTTCCTTGCATTGTCAAAATATCTGCAGGAAAACAATCAAGCTCAGAACACATCAAGAACCCAACAAATATTTTCCAATTCCCCTCCAAAGTGACTGAACCAAGGGAGATTGTTGGAACAAACTGAATTGAAACATAGGAGATAATATAAATGCATACCCTCAAAGCCTCAATTGGTTCATAGCAGGCAGCACCAGAATTAGGGAGGCGTGTGTTCCTTTTTTCATGCACCTAAGCAAACTGTCATTTGAACCAGGATGTACAGGAAGTCCTTGTCTTACAGCAGTTCATTTAGTGACCGTTCAAAGTTACAACAGAACTGAAAACAGTGACTTACAACCATTTTTGACACAGCCATTGCAGCATCTCCGTGGTCATATGATCAAAACTCAGGCTTGACAACTGACTCATATTTATGACAGTTGCAGTGTCCTGGGGGGGGGTGTGTGTCATGTGATCACTTTTTGCAACCTTCTGACAAGCAAAGAAAATGGGGAAGCCGGATTCACTTAACAATCATGTTACTAACTTAACAGCTGCAATGATTCACTTAACTACTATGACAAGAAAAGCTGTAAAATGGGGCAAAATTCACTTAACGACTGTTTCGCGTAGCAACAGAAATTTCAGGTTGAATGGTGGTCGTAAGTCAAGGACTGCCTGCAGTGATCATTCAGTCAAGGTTACCACCTAGGGAGAAACACATGACCTAACCACTCTGCTCCTCACCTCTGATGGCTCTCACTGGGTGCTGTTTTCCCACTGCCTATGTGGTCTTGGTTCAAATGCCTCCGAAGGGCGATCTTAGCCGGAGAAAACCTGGTATAATCCGGCAGGGATAAATTTGAGCCTTTGTCCAGCTTCTGTCTGCAGCTATGGATTGGGGTGCAAGGAATTATGTCTTGGTCCACGTGGGCAGGTGGGTATTGAGGCGTAGTCTGTTTAGAAGCTGGTCGGCTGAGTGCATTGTGAATTTCGTAAGACGTGGCATGGCCATTTATGGACAGTTCAGGGCCATTGACCTGGGGCACGGGAAACTTGGGGCACTCTAGCTCCAAGTGAAGTGTATTGTGGTCAGGCTCGGCCTCCCGGTTCAATTGGTTTTTATGGCGCGGCTGGGCTGGCAACGATTCGTCAGAGGGCATGTAGGATTTCAGCTGCAAAAGTTCCTGCTGCCTCTGGCTTTTCTCAAGCTCCACTATGCTGATCTTTAAAATGATAGGAGAAAGAAGAACATGGTTAAAGCTTATTATCGTAAGTATCTATGGAGATTCTCAATCATCCAGATCACGGTTGTCCCAAAGGTGCTTTTCCAAAAGGCAATAGGATTTGGGGGGGGGGGGTTGTTTCCCCTTGAAAATGTTTCACTTCTCATCCAAGAAGCTTCTTCCATTTTGACTGAATGGTAAGGAATAGAAGGACAGGCCTTCAGGGTGCTAACGAGCAGACGACTACAAAGAATATAAATCCTTCTATTCCCCACCATTCAGTCAGAATGGTGAAGACATTCCTCGGACGAGAAGCGAAACATTTTCAAGGAAAAAAACCCAAGAAAGTCCAGTTGCCTTTTGAAAAGAACCTTTGGGGTTATTATCATAAGATATTTTAGGAATAACAATCCCTTCCATTTTTTGATCCTGAAGCTCCTTTGACTCCTCGAAGAATCCAGCAAACCCTGCCCCATTTTCTTCCATTTAGGAAAGTAAACCATGCTCCTTGTCCAGTATATGCTGAACTGCCCCATTCCTTGGAATCCCCTCTGAAGATAAGGTATAAGTCATGTGAAGCATCTGGTCCCCCACCAGACCACCAAGGAACATTACTAGAACCCGTCGCCCAGTTTTTTCAAAAGGCAACGTTAGAAATCAATTGTAACAAAAGGTATTGCATCCTGTCCATGCGCTACCTGCAATTCCAAGCAGTGTTTTTGCTTCTCAGAAATCTGATTTTTTAATGCTTGCTTTTCTTTGAGAAGATTTTCCAGTGAAAGTGTTGACCAGTCCAACTTCAGTTCTTCACATCTAGCTTTCAGCTGGAAGAATGCAGAAAAAGAGCAGGGAGATAAATTATTTGGGAAATGTTACATAATACTGTCAAAACTAAGCCCTTGTGCCATATAAATCTAAATTATATTTCAGCTCTTGATATAAAATGTGATATATTCCACATTAGATTATCAGTTCCACTGACAGCTTCTTCCATCTGGCTGTCTTAGGTAAAGTCTGCTAGATAAGACCCGAGTGACGGAAAAATTCCAAGAACTTCGCCCTTTTAAAGCACTGTGCTCTGCTACTGATTATAGCTCAGCTGGCTAAAAGTCGTCCAGCTACAGAGTTTGGCTCACAACTACGTATAAAGTTCCACACTAGCCTGTTACATCTAACCCACCATAGTCTGTCTTCAACTGGGGTCAAGTCTCCATGTTCCTGGAATCTCCTAAACGCAAAGCCTATTTTTAAATCACTAATCCCCCGGTCATTTCACAATCTTACAGTTTTTAGAATAGACGCCCAGGGAGGATGATAATCTTAATTAATATTAACGGCAGACAGAACTGGAATTTGTGATTGATTTCAAAATGAGATAAAACTGTGGCCCGATGCATCTAGGAATACGAACCAGTTGTAAACTCTGATTCCTGAGTTCACCATTATCTTTCTCCAGCTGTTTGGTCTGCTCTTTCAGCTGCTGGTTGTGAGCAGAAATTTCTTTCTGGGCCTGGATAAGATCGTTGTATGTCAGTGCCTTAACACCCAGCTGCAAAGAAAAAGGAAGAGAACCGAACAGTTAGAACCACTATTTTTCCAACAACAAAAAGGCAATGATTTTGTTGAATATTAGAAACCCTGTCAGCTTTGTTAGCTTTTTCTCAAGTTTTTTTTTAAACTCATAATAGCGACAGATTATCACATTATTTGATGTATAGTACAATTGAACCAATCGGAAGAACTACAAGTATTCTATCATTGCTTTATTCTCCAAATAATTTACGTCTTTTAGTTAAGCCAGTTACACTAATACATTCTATTGTTTTAAGGACATGTTGCATAGCATTTGCCAATTTTAAATGACTGGCACTGATATTATTTGAGACTGTATACAGTATGAGTTATTTTGAATTACAGAGTTACCATGCATTCAAAACCATAAGTTTTGATCAGCATTTGTTCAATGATTCCTTAGAATCGATTGAATTGTAATTATTATGTACTATTCCAGTGTTTCTCAACCTTGACAATTTTAAGGCATGTGGACTTCAACTCCCAGAATTCCACAGCCAGCATTGCTGGCTGTGGAATTCTGGGAGTTGAAGTCCACATGCCTTAAAATTGTCAAGGTTGAGAAACACTGTACTATTCAGTTTGGTGTAATGGCTAAAAGCACCATTCTAGAAATCAGGGGACTGTGAGTTCTAGTTCTGCCTTAGGCACAAAGCCATTCGGATGACTTCAGGCTACTTCAGCCCTAAAAGAAGGCAACAACAAACCACTTTCCAACATTTGCCAAGCAAACTGAAGGACGTGTCCAGACATTTACCAGGAGTTAAGACTGACTCAAAGATAGCAATGCAACAAAAAGAAACAAAAATTCTGTTTACCCTGCAATAAAATAGAAAAGGCAACTAATACAGTGTCTTGGTATGTATAATGTCTTTGTACTACTGCATTAAGAACTGCCCTTGATTTGTTTTTGCTTTTTTATTTTGCTCAGAACAACAAAATTTGATGTTATAATTTGATGTTATCATTTCCCCTATCAAAAATACGTGAAGACTAAATCACTGGAAAAACACCATCCAGATTAAAAGAGCTCTATCCAAAACTGAGTGATTCCTCAAAGTTATACTCAGTGAAGTCTTAAACTTACTTTGCGCCTACTTCAGGTACTAATTAATTTTCATGGTTTAAATTTTAGCCCATCATTATCACAATTGTTAGACACGTGTTATTAATGAAAGAAAGTCCATAATTACACTCATGCCCCTTGAACGTTGGTAACTGAACTTCTGAAAATGTCCAATTTGTTACGTCCTTTATTTTCAGCTTTGGACCAATTCCCAGTTAGGAATCAACTCTGCCTTTTTCCTTGGCTGAGGTGCAGTTCAAGCTACCTTACAATCCACAGCATTAAAGCACGAAGGACCTTTCCCTTTTGCTCTGTAATATGTACAGTAGCTCATTCCTCACTGTACCTCAGCCACCTAATGAGAAGGAAGGACTCACTGGAGAAGAGCCTGATGCTGGGAAAGATGGAGGGCAATAGAAGAAGGGGACGACAGAGAATGTGGTGGCTGGATGGAGTCACTGAAGCAGTAGGCGTGAACTTAAATGGACTCCAGAAGATGGTAGAGGACAGGAAGGCCTGGAGGAACATTGTCCATGGGGCCGCAATGGGTCAGACACGACTTCACAACTAACAACAACACTGTACCTCATCTAGCTTCTGCTGGAACAGTCGTTTGATTTCTTCTTTCTGAGCCTGGCAGTGAGTAAACAACTGCTGGGCCTTTCCCATTAACTGAGTATTCTTTTCCTAAGGAACAGAAAAGAGAAGGAAACGCCAATACTTCAGAAAGGTAAATACAGGTAGTCCTCGACTTCCAACAGTTTATTTAATGCCTGTTCAAAATTACAGCAGCACCGAAAAAAGTGACACAACCATTTTTCACAGTTACAGCCTTTGCAGCACCCCCATGATTATGGGATCAAAATTCAGATGCTTGGCACCTGGTTCATACTTACGACCACTGCTGTGTCCCAAGGACATGTGGTCAACCTTTGCCACCTTTTGACAAGCAACGTCAATGGGGAAGCCAGTTTCACTGAACAACTGGGTTACTAATTTATTAACTGCAGTGATTCACTTAACAACTGTGGCACGATAGGTCGTAAAATGGGGCAAAACTCACTTAACACATGTCTCACTTAACAACAGACACTTTGGGCTCAATTGTAGTTGTAATTTGAGGATTACCTGTATGTCATTCCTTGAAACATGACCTAACAGTATTACAAGCATATAGATACTATACACTAAGAAGGATCGGAGGGAGACAAATGTAGTAAGATCAGAATCTTAGAAGCAGAATTGAAAAGGACTTTGTAGACCTGATTCTATTGTCAGTTAATTGGCAGTCCTTTTTTTAAAAAAACCTACCTTTTCCTGTTCCAATAACTGCTGAAGAGTTGCCTTATATTGATTTGTTTTCATATAAGCCATGAACTGCATGTACTGGATCTTAAAAGAGTCTGTAAGTGAAGGAGACAGAAAAAAAACCAACATGAACAGCCTGCAAGCAGTATTCATACATCAATCTTTTGTACAACTTCAGCTTGTTTCATCTAAACTAGGAATACACAAATACCAAAATCTACTCTTGGATTACTAAAACTTCACACATTCCAGCTCTTTAATTTAAAATAAAATTTTCATGCTACTATTATTAATCAAATTAGAATCAGAAATTGTCAACAATCTCCTGCTAGTCACTTTGCAATCTATTAGTAGATCCAGATAAGCAATCTGTTGACCTCCGATCTGTTCTCTCCCTCCTTGTATTAAAAATAAACCTTATTTATACACAGAGGCTCTAGTGAAAGAACTTGTTTTTTTTTCCTGCTTTGTCTGGCAACTCCTAAGAGATATGCTGAAAGGTACTTTTCATATTCTGAATTTATCTGGAATAGGAGATAAGAAACAGAGATATGTATGTACTTTCAGTATGTCTGATATGGTCATCATGAATCTTAAACACCCTGCCTTGCAGTGGACATACTAAACAGGCAAAAATCTGACTGGAATCTACAATAGTGCAGCAAGGCTTGATAACTCCTAATAACAAATTTTTTTAAATGACTTCATTAAGTTAAATCCCTAAAACAAAGAAAACCAGATGGAGAGAAACAAAAAATGTTATTTAAAAAAAATAGAATTCGTTTTTTAATATAAAAGGAAATGTACATTCAGCTCAGGAAGTGAAAACAAATTCCAGGATCGGATTTAAGAGGACCTTGTCCTTTTATTCTACAACCAAAGTTGTTTTCCTTCAGAGCTTCAGATGTCTACAATTGAATCTGTCAAATAATTTTGCACCGTTCTCCTTCTGGCAGGCTTCACATTATCTATTTTGGGATATCTTCAGCCACTTTTTCATCCCATTAATTAAGAAGACAAGGCGCAGATTATTTTTTTATAGGTTGTGATGGAGATATGCAAGTGCATGAATTCACCCATGTGGGAAGGGGGATCCTGAAGCTGAGGTGAATCTTCAGAAAGTCTGGCAGGGGTCATAAAGATTTATTTTTAAAAAATAATTAAAACTGTGAGCAAGATCAGAGCACATAGCCTTTCTTTTTACACCTTCAGCAGATGCTGTGTCAAGAAATATGAACTGCCCAACAAAATGGGAGAAGTGCCCTTACCTAGCAGCTTCTGTAGTGCAGGTGGAGTAGGAGTAATCAAGAGCTGGTTGGACGAATGCCGTTGCACTTTAGGAGGTAGCTGGTAAAATGGACTATGAGGTGACCTATATGCATCTGGATGGAAAGAGAATATGGGTCCATTAAGCTTCTTTCTAGTGGAAGGAGTCTATTTGGCAGCCTGGAATTATATGTCCATCATTCCCATTTGATATAATTATTGGCCTGTGACATAAATTCTCCCAGTGTAGTTCAGTTTTAAAAATACATTATAGGCAGTCCCCGACTTACGACCACAACTGAGCCCCAAATTTCCGCTGCTAAGCCAGCTAAGTGACTTGCGCCCCATTTTACGACCTTTTTTGCCACAACTGTTAAGTGAATCACTGCAGTCATTAAGTGAATCACATGGTTGTTAAGTGAATCCAGCTTCGACTTTTGACAGCTTATTGTAAGCCGGTTGGGAAGATTGCAAATGGCGATCAAAGTGACCTCAGGGCAGGGCAACGGCCATAAATACATGCCAATCGCCAAGTGCCCAAATCTTGGTCATGTGACCATGGAGTCGTAAACATGCCAAACGGTCGTAAGCCACTTTTTTGCAGTGCCAGTGTAACTTTGAAAAGTCACTAAATGAATGGTTGTTCGTCGAGGACTACCTGTACTATACCTACATCCAATTGCAGCAAGATAAAAACCAATCAGCAGACTGGTCCTTCCCATCTATGCTCAATTGGGCAAGTACTTTTAAATTTCACAGTCAGTTCAGATATACCATTGAGGTCAAGTTTAACACATGGGCCATTCCCAGCAACTGAATTTCAAACTTACAGCTGCTTCAAATTCAGGAATAACATCTGAACAAAAACAAATTAATGCTACAGGTTCTTAGCACTGGTACATTTTAAGCTAAATTCCATTTGGTATGCTAATTTCCTACCTGGAAGTCTGCATACCAATGGACCATATCCCCATTTATCTTGCAGTAAGATTGTTGATAAAGAGCCTAAGATCGGCCCATATTATAAAATTGTGTTCCTATAAGGCAGACATGTCAAACACAAGGCCCGGGGGCCGGATGCGGCCCGCGACGTGGTTTCATGTGGCCCGCGAAGCCATCCTGGAAACAGTGAGGGAATGGCCCCCGCTGCCTTGGCCCTAACCCAGGCCAGCCAGGAGCCAATGTACAATTTTGTGGTGGTCATTTATGCTGAATTGCATTCAGCCTTAGCTCCACAAGGCCGTCTGGAAACAGCAAGGGACTGGCCCCTGCCGCATCAGTCCTGCCCCCTGGGTGCATGCTGGGGAGGTGTCACCCTTTTGAGGAATGAAGAAATGCACCATCAGCTGGAAGTGGCCAGCAAATGGCCCTTGCCTACTTCACATATCCGTTTTGATGGGTTCCGGGGGAGGGGTTTCAGCAGGCTCTTCCAGTGGACTATGCCTTGGCGCTTGCCCTGGTCCCACCCCCTTCTGCCAGAGACCCTCAGATCTGTCCCACTCCTGCCCAGGCCCCCACAGGCACCCTTGATGCAAATGATGTAGAACTGGCCACGCCCACCCAGTATGCCACACCCACTCCAGCCACACCCACCCAGTAGGCCACGCCCACCCTGGCCAGACCCTCCCCCCCCAAGGACAACCACAATGCTGATGCGGCCCTCAATGAAATTGAGTTTGACACCCCTGCTATAAGGGGATGATGCTGCACCATAGCTTTGAGCAGATGATTTTAAATCAATGTTTCTCAACCTCAGTAACTTTTAACTGTATGGCTGGCTGGGGAATTCTGGGAGTTAAAACTCACTGAGATTGAGAAACATAGGCCTAAAGTGACACAAAGAAGACCTTTTCCAAGGGCATTAGCATTTCCCAGCTGTAAGGCCTACCCTGAGGAGAGGATGAATTTGTTTGTGATACAGTTTGAGCATGGAGAAGGTCCAGCGCAGTTTGGTTCTTCTTGATCTTGCGCTCGGCATTCACCACATTCATTTTCTTGGGGCGCCCACGCTTCCTACCAGCCATTTTCCTTCCCTTTTTGCTCAGCTTCTTCTTGCGTGCTTTGGAGGGAGATGGCTTTTTGACAGTGTTGGCCCCGAGGTTCTTGTCTTCTTCAGCACCATCGTCCTTTAGAAAGAAAGAAAGAGATAAGAAGAGAAAAGGCAACTTTGAGGAAGGAAAAAAAAAAAAAGGTTTTTTCTCCTTATGAAGAAGGATAGTCGAAAAGAACATCCCAAATTCAATCTTTACTACAGGTAGTCCTTGACTTGGGCTTGGGCTCAATTGCAGTCGTAAGTCGAGGATTACTGTACTACCAACAAGCAGAACTATAAATGTTCTCTTTCTGAAGAAGACCCTTCAGAAAGAGCTGCCATCAGTCAGAGGAGAGCAACTAGGCTAGAAGAAAATACCATATTAATAATTGCCTTCCTGTGTAAGCCTATTGTGCCATGGAAGGTTAGTATAACCTTTCATCCCTGAGAGATGTGTGGCTTTTGTTTTTAAAGTAATCTCTAAAGGAATCAGAGGTCAAATAGACAATTCAATATAGGGCTTAGAGTAATTATCTATGAAACAGGGAACTGGGTGGCTTGACCTTTAAATGCAGCCTCTGGATCCATTGGAGTACAAATCCCAATCAATACCCCAATCGATTCTAAGCCTTACCCTTCTGAAGAATATATGATTGGGGAATACTGCTCTAAAGACACGCATAACGATGTTAAATTCCTCCATTCTCCATAGCAGGTACTGTAATATAATAACTCCTAGAGCAGTGATGGCGAACAGAGACCAAGTGCCCAAAAACTGGCCCCGTCCTCACTCTACCTCTCTGCTCCGCCCCTGCTCTGCCCCCCATCCTCCACCCCGCCTGCCCCCAGGGCCACTCACCACCTCCAGGGCCCGCTGCAGATCATCCAGGCAGCCCAGCAGTGCTATGGCGGCCACACCCTCTGCCCGCATCCTGCAGCATAACCTGCATGATGCGGTGTGAGGGCAGAGTCTTGTCTACATTGCCTGGCTGCCATGTCCTTGGCTGCGCTGCTCTGCGTGGGTCACGCTCGGGGGTGACTCTCCTTCAGGGGGGCTGCTGGAGAGGAAGGGGTCACGGGGGGAGGCAAGGCTGGGGCAACGGCACAGAGAAGGCTCCGAGTGCCGCCTCTGGCACCCGTGCCATAGGTTCACCACCACTGTCCTAGAGCTTCAAGTTGGCTGGCAATCAGGGTGTGCTCGCCACAAATACAGGTGGTCCTCGACTTACAGCTGTTCATTTAACAACCATTCAAAGCTACAATGGCAACTTAAAATCGATCCTTGCACTTACGACCGTCACAGCATTCCACAGTCATGTGATCAAAATTCAGAGGCAACACATATTTACAACGACTGAAGCATTCTGGGATCATGCGGTCCCCTTCTGCAACCTTCCCTTTCCGACAAGCAAAGTTGATGTGGGATGCTGGATTCATTTAACAACCATGCAATTCATTTAAGCACTACAGTGATTCACTTGCAACAGTGATGAGAAAAGGTCGTAAAATGAGGTACGACTGACTTAACCACTGCTTTGCTTAGCAACTGTGGTCATAAGTCAAGGACAACCTGTACTGACTTACTGTTCCCCTCACCTATTCTGCCATCACAAATGGTGCCTTCTTCTCCTGTCTCTTTCTAGAGCATTTTATCAACCAAGTCACTATTCTACTGTTGGAACTCTGGAAGAACTGCAATTTCATAGGAATGCCTGCTGTGCTAGGAGGAAGAACCCAGGAGCCATCCCCTGGCTTTCTTACGTCTGAAATTCTGAAGGGTATCATCATTCGCCATTGGCAACACAAAAATGTCTCATACGCCTAAAGCAGTTTTACCATATTTTCAAAATCAGCTCTCACAATTTCAAAAAGACAGCCAGGATAGGAGCCTACTTCTTACAGAAAGCAGATGACACAAGTAGCTATTAACTGAAATTTATCCACTGAAGTTTTAAGAAGAACTGATCTGTATCATTTACCCCCTAATGAAGGTATTACTTTAATGCAGATTCTAGATTCTTGTGTGTGTGTTGTGTGTCTAATTTATATAGATTATCGGTAAATAGTGACATGTAAGGAAGCCTTAATGGAATCATACCTTATTTTCTTGGACTTTTGTTGGAGTTGTTGTGTTACTCTTGTTTTCCCTTTGCTGTCGACGTCTAGCTGCCTCTTGTTCTTCCTGCAGAAAATAAAATAAAGGAAATAGTTGAGTGGGTGAAATACTGTACTGTCCCCCAGATAATCAAGGGCAAGGGCTCTAGATTAGGGGTGTCAAACTCGCCACGTCACGTGACGTGTCATGACATATCGTGACTTTTTCCCCCTTGCCGGAGCTGGGGTGGGTGCGGCTTCCGCATGATGCGTCCGGCCCACAGAGTGGCAGTTTGACACCCCTGCTCTAGATTAACCTCTTACTGTTATTCAAGTATTTTTAAAATAGAAAATTGAATTAAATTGCATTCTTATGATCCACCAACCAATACATTAGTTGCTAATCTTTACCCAATGAAAGTGACAGTCCTAGTCTTCTAAATCCAAAACATCTTAGTATTGTTTAATGAAACGCATGCATCTGTATTCACCAGTTGAAGATGACTTATATGCAAAAGTTATAAAAGTAATACTTTCCTATGTATCATTGCTTTTAAAGAGTTAAAGGCATCTTTGTTTATCTTTCCTCCTGATTTTAAAATGAATGCTCATAATAGTAAAAAAAATATCTGCTAGGTGCAGGCATTTAAAGTATACCTAATTTCATATTCTGCTATTTTACTATGCCTTCACAGAACTGGAACAGCCATACAAGTTGATGCAATTCTATGGACATATAAGGGCTATGTCTACTTCATTATCTTACAGGAAAACAAAGGCTTCCAAAATCAGAAGGGGTAACATTTAATGCTTTCATTATTTTCTACTTTGCAGGAATAAGGTTTGCTGACAATAACAATAACTTACCCTGAGTTTTGGATTTTTGAGACTAGAGAAGTAGTTTTCAAGCTGAAATGAAAAACAAAAATGAAAATGACAAATGGGCATCAGAAGAAACATTTTAGAGGTTTATAATGCATTTCAGCAAAGAGATAAAAAATAGTGGATATGTACTTAGAAATCAAAAGCCTCCCATACGTATTTTTTCCCAGCTTTCTAAAGAATACTTACAAGAAAACAACAATAAAATTTCATGCTAAGCCAATCAAGTGTAATTAGGCAAAGGGTTCTTTTTAAATGATACTTGGCTTTTTAGGAATGTAAATTATGAAATCTTTTATTCACTTAGGATACCAGGCTAATTACTTTAGAAAACAAAACTTGCCATGGCACCTGTACTGCTGGAATATACCAGCGGGGAGAGACTGGTCCTTCAAATAACGAGGTACAATGCCACTTAGGGCTTTACAGATAATAACCAACATCTTGAACTGGACTAGGAAATCGATTGGCATTCAGTGCAGCTTGTATCAATACTCACTATGGTTCGATCAATAGTATGCAGGTAGTAAGAAACTGGTTTCCCGGTCCATGAGACAGATCCTTTTAGTGGTGACAATTCTACAACTCTCATTATAGTGCCAATATCTTTGAAAGAAAGAAAGAAAAGCTGAACAGAATTAGGAAGCTTTCTACTGTAATTAGATTATGCAATTACATGTAGATGTAATTAGATTTTGTAAAGGCAGCTATATTAGGTCACTGCAGCGAAACCACCAGCACAAGCTAGGTATGCTTAACTCTAATATGTGGGAGTAGAATCATTGGAGTGAAAAAAGCAGTTATATACAATAGCAACCAATTGTATCTAAATTTAGATGCAGCAAAACCCAAAGGGGGCAATCACATATCCCAGGTTAGGATTGAAAGAACTGAAAGGATGGAGAGCGGGCCCAGGGGTGCTCATGCAAGTCCCCCCCATGCCCCAATCCTGTCAGATCTCTGCATTCAACAGGAAGGACTGAAGTGAGTTTGTATTTGTGTTCACCTAACTCCCACCTAGTGAAGAATGTTGCTTTATTCCTAATTACACAGAAGCCTTTTTCTTGTGCTCCAAGTATATAAAAGCCTTCTTCAGACCTCACTCATAAGCACATGAAGTTTAGGATAGGTTCACTGGGGAAGGAAGGAGGAACAAGTTTTGCAAACATGCTTAGAGTCCAAAACACCTAGAGGGCATAGGTGGAGTGCTTAAGATGCTACCCTAGAAACAGGAGACTCTGAGTTCTAGTCCCACCTTAGATATGAAAGCCAGCTAGGTGACTTTGGGCCAATCAGCAGGAGATTTTGAGTTCTAGTCCCAACTTAGGCATGGGTGACTTTGGGCCAGTTGCTCTCTCTCAGCCCAAGTCATCTCACAGGGTTATTGTGGGGAAAATAGGAGGAGGGAGGAATATTAGGAATGTTTGCCACCTCGAGTTACTTATAAAGTACTAAAGGAGGGATAAAAATCTAATAAATAAATAAATAAAGCACTAAATAGCACTTTAAAAAGTTCACAACTGCGCCTATTGTTTTGCTTCTCAATGCGCAGCTTAAAACACAACAAAATATATAAGAAAACTTACCACTCAAGTTTCTGCTGTTTATTCTAAAGTTTAATGGTGCAAAAGGTTTTGAGGATACTATCTGACCACCTGGAAAAAAAAAAGTTATGCTACAGGTTAATTTCCCTTAGCAGTGACAAGTTAGAAAAAAATGTGTGAATTTATCACAATGAATGTGATTCAGTGAAAATTTTTCGTACATTAGGAGGACCGCAATTTAATTGCTTTGGCTCCTTAAGACAGGAAAGGGTTGTCAGGCTTTACTATTTGAAGCTGGAGGATTGAGGGGCAAAATCTGAGGTTTGATATAGATATATATCAAATTTCAGGGAGAAATTTTCCATTTTCCTTTAATCTCCTCCCCAAATCTCCAACAATACAGAGCAAAAAAGGCATTGGGGGGGGGGAGGGAAGGGAGTAACAGGGGGTGCATATGGTCTATGGCCTAACCAGCTCAAGATTAAGAAAAATATAGGAAACATTCATAAAATAGCTGGATTATAACAGTGATATGACTGTTGGATGCTAGGACACAAGAGACAAAGCTAAACCTCTGGATGAATTATAGCTCAGATAACGGCTTGGAAATTTTCATGTACCCAAATGGCCACAATGTATGGCTTAATGCCTGAATACATTACCATATGTATACTTTATTAGCCATGCATATATTTTTCCCTCAATTCCTCTAACTGCATGTTATGATTCAACACAACATTTAATGCCTCTGGTGAAAGGGGTGGACTGCACTCATAGGCTACAGCCAGTGAAAAGTTAAGCCATAAAAGAATTTAGTCTAAAAGGTGCTACATGACTTTTCATTGTTTCGCCTAACAGATGAGTAAAATGGTTAAATAGGGATAATTACTCAGCCATTTGTAATCCCTATTAAGTACAAGTCTTAACAGCACTACATCTGTAAGGAAACCAGCTCAGCAGCTTTACTGTGAATCTGCCTTTCAGAAACTTTTTGGTTTATGCCGAGAATTGGGGGAACGTTCAAGAGTTCTTGATGGCTTAACAAAGGAATAGCCTAATGAAAGGGAACAGCTAGCTATAAAATAGCTCCAAAGGCCACACCCAAGAGGATTCGAATACAGGGCAGCTCCCTGGCAGGTGAAGTAAAAAAAAGCTTTATTTAGAATAAGCAGCAGAGAAGAAATTGAATAGCTCTAGCACTGTGCAATGGATCCCATTTCAAGAACAGATGCCAAATCTCTCCTTGGCAATTAAAATAAATTATAAGGTAAGGCAAACCTAAGTCAGGTTTCTGGCTAAGGATGAAGACCAGAGTGTTCGTTCCAAGAGTAGTACTTAAAAGCTGCCCTAATAGATCAGATCAAGCTTATTTAATTTAATAACTTCCTCTTGCCAAACTGAGAGGCCTCTCACTCGCTTGCCTGAACGCCTTGTTCTTCATCAAAGCTGCAGATGGCCAATAAGGTTACCAGGCTCAGGTGCAAAATGCAAACATAGCCAAGAGAGATTACTCTTAATGCTTTTAATGTAAAGGGAGCTCTACTGTATAAAGATGGCAAATAAATCGGCCATTGTCACAGTCTCAAGGTTCTGAACAATTATTGATTACTACCCACAACCCTCACTGTAGAGAAAATAACATATATATATATACAGTAGCCTATGCCAACAGAAGAGAATATTTGTAACTCAGAGTTGAACTACGGGGTCCTTGGTGCTCTCTGAGCTTGGCTGTTTTCTTGTACTTGTATATAAACAGAGAGCAAACCCCACTTCCTTCTGCCACTGATGATGTCATCTAGTTGAGTAATGTCTACAAGAATACAACCAAGTTCAGAGAGTACCAAGGACCCCACAATAATCTAGCTGAAAGCATGCTGGCACATGAGTTCTTAAATGGGCACTCATAGTTCTGGGTGCTCACGAACGTACCAAAGGGCTTTGTAGCTGGCATTAAACAAAACTGCTCTGGTTTGTTTTCATAGGGATTTGAGGAACTCTAAAATTTGTGGTTATAGATGCTACATGATGCTAAAGAGAAGGTTATAGCACAGAGTTCTTCATAGAGCTTTAAGGTTTCTCTTAGAGCAGGGGTCCTCAACCTTGGCATTTTTAAGACCTGTGGACAGCAAAGCTGGCTGAGGAATTCTGGGAGTTGAAATCCACCAGTCTTAAAGTTGCCAAGGTTGGAGACCCCTGTCTTAGAGAAAGCAAAGTAGTTTACATGAGTTTCAAGATCAAATGATATTATTGCTTCAAGGTAACACGTCAAAAGCCCAAGGCTTTGTTCAATGAAATGAGGGAGGGAGAAGGATAGGGCCAGTAAAAATAACATGTAAAAAGTATTTGTTAAGGGGGAGAATGCTCAGAAGTTCAGAGCCTAAAATTACGTAATTGCATTATTGAATATATTCAGAAGATATAAAGAATATGAAATCCCTGATATTACTAATACTGATTGCTTCCATGCGGCCACCTGTCCAGTCCCCTACCCCCGACTGCAGAGCAGATCAGAATCAGCAATGCAAAAGAAACCTGCTCAGCGGCTAACGAGAGAAAAATCCAACCGGCTCACGCAGGAACCTGTCACCCAGATTACACCCCCCCACACACAGGAGGACACCGGGACTCCGGGTGGACCCGCCCCTGCTCTACCCTCCTTTGACAGCGACGATGGAGAGAACAACCCGATGGTAAGTCGACAAATCCTGCCTTTTTCACTGACCGCCAAATTTATAATCCCTAAGTCTGAGGCACAAATGGACTTAAACATGCTAATTGATTCTGGATGCACCTGCTGCATTATTACTCTGCCATTTGCCATGAAAATGGGCATACAGGCAAAACAGCTTCCAAACCGGTGAGGTTTGAGCATACGAGATAACTGAGGGAGTTTACAGTCTTAGAAGAGACAAAGGCAAGAAAAGATAAATAAAAGACATCAGCTCTAGGAAGCAACATTTGAAACTAAAGGCACAGTCAGTTTATATAAACCTCATGGTTACAATCATGAATCAAAAAGAAAAAAATCCATACCTGGTAGCTACATTCAGCTTGGTTTTGCTATGTGTGTGTGTGTGTGTGTGTGTGTGTGTGTGTGTGTGTATTTAACTCAAGAAAGTCTTGATAAAAGAATATTAGATTTATTACCTTCCTTCATATTTGCGAATCGCTCCTTCAACTGGTGATCCACTTCAGGACCAAAAGCAAAGTTATTCACAAAAATAACACTGCAAAGTAATAAGTGTGTTAGTAAACAAGGAAAAACATTTTGGCTTCCCATTAAGGCTTAAAAAAAGATTTCTAATGAGAGGGATATTTACTTCTTACAAAATTTAACTAACTATACCAAGTAAAGCCAGAAAAACTTACAAAGTATTCTTTTATTTGTAAAAGAACTGAATACAGGAAGTCTTTGACTTATGACCATAATGGAGCCTGCCCATCGTGGATGTGAGTCACAAAAATTATAAAACTGATTGGTCACATGACACTCCTGATTGTACAACCTTTTTTTGCAGCAGTAATTAAGTAAGCCCTGTGATTGTTAAGTGAACCAATAGTTTGCTATGGGAACAGTTTTGTGAAAACAAAGAGGTGCTTCTCAGCAAAACTGTTCTAAAAGAGTCATGTGACTGCAGGATATCCAAATGGCAGTGAATAAAATTCACCTTGCCAAGCACCCAAAGTTCAGTCACGTATTTGGGGGGGGCGGTGTCGCCCCCGACTGTCTGGGTCATAAGTAGTCCCAAGCTAGATCTATGATAACGTTGGTCAAAAGTCAAGGACTATCTTAAATCACATACGGCTTTTAATAAAATGCCTTGCATGACAACTGTGCAGCATAAAAAGGGTACTGTAATAGCAATTAATTATGTGCCAGTGTACAATTCTATTTTATTCTAAATTTCAGGAAGGAGAAGAACTAGAATGAAAGCAAACAAACTTCAAGAAACTATGTAGTTTCCCTAATTTTCTGGAGCTTTTTTTTCTAGAGTTCCACCAACTGAAATTTGGTACAAAACAAATTCAAGTCAATTAAAGAATTCTAAGCCCAGATTTTGGTTTGAATATCAGAACTGAAAATGAAGCCCACAGAATCTTCTACATAAATATGCAAACCAAGTTTCCCTAAGTATTTTTAATTCCAACAGTATATCTAAGAATGGAGGTCTTTTTGCCATTTTGCTGCTGTTGTTAAGTATTTGAGAAATATAAATCCTTTTTTAATCATATTATAATCCCTTCTGAGATCTATCAACAGATCTGGATTCACATTTTGTCCAACCCTGTACTAGAATTCAGATTATTTACTATTCCCTGACCTATACTGAAAGAAATCTTTCCAAAAAAATAAACAGACTAAGGCCTCATTCCCTTTTTTAGCAGTGAGAGGGTTTTTTTTTTTCTTCTTCAGAAAAAGTATTTGTGTTCAAATACTCCACAGAACTTATACTAACTAAATGGAAACTAATGTTTGAGAGATCATTGGAGTTTGGCACATTGGAATGACACAACCTTCCAAGAGCAGAATTCCTCCATCCTATCTAAGGTCTAAAAGTGTTTGCCTGCATAGGCAGAAGAATTTATTTATTTATCAAATTTAGAGACCACCCACCACATCCTCAGAGCAACTCTGGGTGGTGTACAATTAAAAATGCTTAAAGAATGGGCTGAGAGAATTTTTCAGAAAAGAGGGCCTCTCTGTAATGGCACAATGGTTACAATGCTATATTTCAGGCTAACTCTGCTCACTGCCAGGAGTTTGATCCTGACTGGCTCAAGGTTGACTCAGCCCTCCATCCTTCCAAGGCCGGTAAAATAAGGACCCAGATTGTTGGGGGCAATAGGCTGACTCTGTAAACTGTTTAGAGAGGGCTATAAAACATTGTGAAGCAGTATATAAATCTAAGTGCTATTGCTCTGAAGCTATATTGTGGCAATAATGAACCCATTGAACAGCAATGTATATCCTTTGGCTTCATTTAGTTTTGTAAATAAACATATAAAGATAGCAAAGTCAAGGGATCATTTAGGCTATTTAATCCAACCCCGCTTAGAGCAAAAGTCCAAATTAAAGCATTCCCAACAGATAAATGATTAGCCAACGCTTGGACATATCCATTAAAGGCATAGATGTCTACCACCTCCCTGGGGAATTGACTCCAAAACCATGAAAGCTGTGCTTAAATTCTACACTGTTTTCCCATACAGAATATCCTCAATCCCAGTGAATACTGTCCTTAAAATTCCAAGAAATAAGGAACAATGTTCATATTATTTGCTAACAAATCAAAGGAGCAGAAGGGATACTGAATAGCAATCCTCAAAATGGGAGACAAGACTAACTTTTTATCAAACAATTTTATATTTATGATGGCAGCCCCGGAAGCCCAGGTTAAAATTGTACCTTGTGTTTGCGATTCTTTCTCGCCATTCTTCTGAGAGGAAATCACCTCTTTCCAGCTAAAAATAAATTAAAGAAAAAAGGAGCTTGAAATTCAAATTTAAACTAAGTCACTTTTTAGATGTCTAATCCAAACATATCTATTACAACACAGAATAGGGAAGGAGAATCTATGCTTTTTATTGTTGAATGTTAAGGCATGAAAAACATGGTGGGAAACAGAACATAATCCATTTGCAAAGTTCATTTGTGATTCTAATATAACCAGTTACTTGTTTCAAGAGAAGACTAAGCCTATGTAAACCCAAAGGACATACAAGGCTGTTTTTTTTTTTTTTCCAACATTAAAAACACACAAGCAATTGCACAAGCTATAATTATTAGACAAGGAATGAAGTAGATGCTTAAACCTTTTCCTCCATTCCAAATTCTCATTTCCCCATCCTACCTTCTGACCCAACAGGGAAAAGACTTCCGAACAGGTGAAAGAGTTAAACAGCCGCCAACTGCATTTTAGGTAATTTTACCATTAATTTACCATTACCTAAAACAGGTACTGAGAATCCGAGCACAGATATGGGGCCCAGACATAGGATAATAGTACTCTGTGATTTATATGCTGTGTAAATCAAACAGTTGTGAGAACAGCCACACAAGAGAAAAGGTTTGGCACATCAACTTTTTAATCATGGTCAACAATACACAGTATGCCAAAACAGAAATAACCAACCTTTTAACTAGAGGATCCAGGCCAGTTACTGCTACTTATTTCAAAATCAAGAAGAGTTTGATAGTTTTCTGATTATGGGTAGTCCTCAATTTACGACCATAATTAAGCCCAGAATTACAGTTGCATGCTATGGCATTCATTAAGTGCTTACCACGCGACTGCACCTGACTTTATGATCCTTTTTGCAGTAGTCATTAAGTGAAAATCTTGGTTGTTAAATGAACCTGTTTTCCCCAATGGACGTTTTTGTCAGAAACCAGAAGTAAAGGTCAGAAATTGGCAAAAAATAAATTTTAAAAATGCCAAAAAACATAGTCACCTGACTAGGGGATGCTGCAAATGGCTCTAAATGCAAGCCGGTTATCAAGTGCCCAAAATGTGATTATGAAACCATGGTGTGTGTCTGTGTGTGTGTGTGTGTGTGTGTGTGTGTGTGTGTGTGTGTGTGTAAAATGGGTCATAAGTAACTCTAAAGAGGTCCGTCGTAATTTCAAACAGCTGCTAAACGACTGGTCATTAAGCGAAGACTATTGTAACAAATTTTATTAAAAGATTCTACCGGACTCCTGACTTTTTTACAGCCAGAAACTAACCCGTGTCTCCTACAATACTGTTTAGTGAAACATTCAGCAAGTGTTTTCGAATTCAGCAGGACTATTCTAAACTTAGCAAAAGTTTTTGATTCAGGTTTCTATACATATGCCAATGCCAGGCCTACCTACCGAAGACTAAGGGAATTAAATTCATGGCAACCAAAGACCAGAATCCAGCCAAAGGGGCAGCTCGGATCCCAAGTAGAAACACTAAAAACGACATTATGACTAGAGGACTAATCACATTAAGAAACCGGTACCTTTCCAAAAAAGACTGCTTTTCTGGAGTTTAAGAGCTCAAAAATAAATTTGAGAAAAGAAATCTACCCACAGCAAATGTATCACACCCTCACAGTAGG
The DNA here is from genome assembly GCF_016545835.1 of Crotalus tigris. Lineage (NCBI taxonomy): Eukaryota > Metazoa > Chordata > Lepidosauria > Squamata > Viperidae > Crotalus > Crotalus tigris. The sequence continues at coordinate 680,768 of NW_024100549.1, read as the reverse complement.
AAGAACCAAGACCTGGCTGGCTGCCTATGTATATATAATACCACACACACACACACAAACACACACACACAGTTTCATTCCAACAGCCACTGTTTAATACACTTGGCTCACAAAGAATTGTTCTGCCTGGAAAAGCACACGCAGCTATTTTTAAAATAATAATAATAAAAAAAGAAAACTGCTAAACATGGCTCTGTTTCAAAACCACAGGAAGGACTGGAGGGTTTTTCAAATATCTGAGCGGGCTGAAGTTCCCACTGAAAAATGGGCGGTAAATATATTCATCCAGAAACAAGTAAATATTGTGCTGGGGGGGGGTGTGTGTGGCAAAAGAGTAGATCTGTTAAACAGTCCTTGCACAGGGTAGATGAGCAGAGAGAAAGCTATGATGTTGCTATTAACTGGGGGGGGAAACAAGTGAGAAACAAAAAGAAAGGGGATGGGGATTTTAATTGTTTTTATTTTTTTAAAAAATTGTTTGCTGCCTGGAGTCAGTTGGGGAGGTAGGTGGCGATGGCTGGCTGGCTGGCTGGGCTGGGCTGGGCTGGGCTGGGCTGGGCTGGGCTGAGCTGGGCTGGGCTGGGCTGGGCTGGGCTGGGCTGGGAAGGGAAGGGAAGGGAAGGGAAGGAGGGAGGGAGGAAGGAAGGAAGGAAGGAAGGAAGGAAGGAAGGAAGGAAGGAAGGAAGGAAGGAAGGAAGGAAAAGGAAGGAAGGAAGGAAGGAAGGAAGGAAGGAAGGAAGGAAGGAAGGAAGGAAGGAAGGAAGGAAGGAAGGAAGGAAGGAATTACCCATTTTGGGTAATTCTCTTCTTAACCCGGATAAAAGGGTTTTATAATTCACTTGACTTATCTTTCTATGTCTATGTGATTTCTAAGAGACTTGATGGCACATAATCTCACTTGACTTTTTTCCTGACAGCCTCATTTACTTTTTTCATTATTTTTCACTCAACAAGAAACCAAAAAAGTAGGAGTAGACATAATGGCCTGTTCATATATAATACAGCTAAGCAATTTTTTTTCCCCAGGCCTTGGAGACAGCTGCCTTGAGCATTAATGTGTCATTTTTTGAATTAGCATGATGTATGAGCAATGGCTTGTTCAACACTTTAAAATTCCTGGCTAATGATTGTACAAAGAGACATTAAACCCAATCATCTCCCTGATCCAAGCATTTTAAGGCAAAATTATAACCTACCGGCTGATCATACATTTTATGCAAATTGTGCCATTTTATTAAGTCCATCTCTATTTCTTTTTAATGACTTGGAACATAACTTATTAGGAAAATTGAGAGGGAAAAATGACACATGGAAAGCATTCAGGGAAGGGAGACATGACTTCTTTAAGAAAAAGATTCTAAAAACAGCTCTCAGATCTAAGTGGTTTCATACCAATACACCCAGAGGTACCTGCAGAGCTTCCCACCTATGGGGATACTTCCCGGCCATCAGCTTACATGAATTACAACCAGGAGTTTTGAGTCTTAACTCAAAGCACAAGAAGAAATTCCCAGACAGTATATCAATGCTAAACTCTAAATCATCTGTCTAGGCAAGAAAAACCAAATGTACAGGTATAGCATAGGGAGTACCTTGCTCAATAGTAGTAAGTGTAAGAGGGACTTCGGAGTCCTAGTGGACAATCACTTAAATAAGAGCCAGCAGTGTGCTGCAGCTGCCAAAAAGGCCAACACAGTGCTAGGCTGCATGAAGAGAGGGATAGAATCAAGATCATGTGAAGTATTAATACCACTTTACAATGCCTTGATAAGGCCTCACTTGGAAAACTGCATCCAGTTTTGGTCACCGCGATGTAAAAAAGATGTTGAGACTCTAGAAAGAGTGCAGAGAAGAGCAACAAAGATGATCAGGGGACTGGAGGCTAAAACATATAAGGAACGGCTGCTGGAATTGGGTATGTCTAGTTTAATGAAGAGAAGGAAGAGGGGGGACATGATAGCAATGTTCCAATATCTCAGGGGTTGCCACAAAAAAGAGGGAGTCAAGCTATTCTCCAAAGCACCTGAAGGCAGGACAAGAAGCAATGGATGGAAACTAATCAAGGAGAGAAGCAATCTAGAACTAAGGAGAAACTTCCTGACAGTTAGAACAATTAACCAGTGGAACAACCTGCTTCCAGAAGCAGTGAATGCTCCAACACTGGACATTTTTAAGAAGAGACTGGACAGCCATTTGTCCGAAATGGTATAGGGTTTCCTGCCTGAGCAGGGGGTTGGACTAGATCAATGGTTCTCAACCTGTGGGTCGGGACCCCATTTGGGGTCGAACGACCATTTCACGGGGGTCGCCAAACGCAGTCCGCCATTTTTTTCCCCCCTTTTCCTTAGCTGTGCTACTCCCTTTTATTCTGTTGGCTTTTGAAAGCCAATAGAATAGACTCTCTTGAATACAGTCTAATTCTATTGGCTTTCAAAAGCCAATAGGAATTGTGCAGGCTGTCTCTGCCCTGCTGAGCCCGCCAAAAGTCCCATTCTGCAAACGGTGCTGCACCAGTTGAGTAGTCCTCGACTTACGACCGGTTGGGGGTCGCGGCATTAAAAAGGTTGAGAACCACTGGACTAGATGACCTCCAACTTTTTTAAAATAATAATAATAATAATAATAATAATAATAATAATAATAATAATAATTATTATTATTATTATTATTATTATTATTATTATTATTATTATTATTATTAAACAGTGTTTCTCAACCTTGGTAATTTCAAGATGTGTAGACTACCAGAATTCTAGAATCTGGGAGTTGAAGTCCACACATCTTAAAGTTGTAAAATTTGAGAAACACTGGTCTAAATTGTAAAGGAAGTAGTTCTCTTTTATTACATATTCAAAGACAAAGTTTACAAAGGTCAGAACAGTACTATCTCCTCTGAGCTCTTGGCTCAATGGCCATATTTGTACATCATTTCCTGGTCCATGGTGAAGACGTTTTTTCAGGGTGAGAGCTGCATTTGGGTTTTGATGGACAAGCCATAAGCCACAAGTCAAAACTTAGATGAGTCCAGACAAAAAAAGAAACGTAACTTGACTTTAATTAAAGAGCACACAAGTTGCCTAAACTGGCAAATGGTTAATTCATATTCTGGTTTAATTAAAGTTTTCTTCATCACCAAAAGGACTAGAGCTCCTTTGACTTTTCAGACCGAATTTAATTTTAATCTGTAACTGGCTGCAGAGGTAATTCTCAGAAACTCCTACACTAAAATAAAATGTCATTATCCACATTAGGGTTAGAGAAAGAAGGTTTGCTTGGTTTTAAAAGGAACTTTGTGGTTTAGTTTCACTCACTGTGTAATCTGCATGTTTTTTCCCATACCATTTCATCCACTTTCTGAATTCTTTGTCCATTGTCTTGAAAGGGTGGTAGAAAGAAAAAGAAAGAAAAAAGAGATTATTATTGAAAAAAAATCCAGAGACTACGTTTCCACAAATAGAATAAAACAGTAACTATGAGAGTGTCTAATGAGACTGCTACAGTACACAAAGTTGCATTGCCATTAACATAATATTTCAGGATGTGGAAGATAGCTGAATTTAATCTTAACTTTACAGCAGCAAAACATGTTGAACAGGTTTTGGGTTTACCACTTGAGAAATTCAAGACTTCTAGTGTCTTTCACAGAGTAGCAGCCTACTTGGCACAAGGAAACCTATAGGTTTTTCTTTGAAGATGTTTCACTTCTCATCCAAGAAGCTTCTTCAGCTCTAACTGGATGGCGGGGAATGCAAGGATTTATATTCCTTGCAGACAGCTGGTCATTTGCATTCTTGGAAGTTAGTCTGTGTCCCCTTTTTCTACTCTTGGGGACACCGTTTATTTAACAGTCACCACAGGCTATAAAACCGAGCATCTAAGCCAGTGTTTTTCAGCCTCAGTGGACTTCAACTCCCAGAATTCCCCAACCAGCATGCTAACTCGAATATTCTGCGAATTGAAATCAACACATCTTAAAGTTGCTGAGGCTGATCTAAGCACTGGATGTTGAAGGTGGTGTTTTTCAAAATGGTATATAATCACTCTGGCCAGATTTCTAACCTATATTACAATTAACCCAAAGTACTATGTTACCTCAGCGTATTTGGCCGGAATATCAGCTTTCTCCACACCATAGTGATGCTTGCAGTTTGTAGCTGCAGCCACCTGGAGCACAACTTGACCAACACCTAAAAGAAGACAACAGGACTACAGTTAGGAGGACTGCCATAATATCACAAAAGAAGCTAAATTTGGAGTAAGAAGTTTACATAAGAACTGCAAGGATATTAGTGAACTTCTAAACATGTTATTTTCTATATCAGAATGTATGTCAGAAAGTGGACTGATTGAAACAATCAATACTTGGCTCACAAAGTCCAGAATTTTTCTTAAAGCTGCACGTTTGAAATGCAGATTAACATAAAGAACTAGGTTTCAATGCCAAAACCAACTCTTTAATCTGAGACTGAAACAAAAATGGTCACCAGTATTGCTGACATAAGACAAAAATGAAACATTTCAGGCTCTATATGTCAGAAAGATCTCTGGCTGTCAGATTCTCAGTCCACTGAAGTTTCCAGAGCTGTTTTCAAAACAGCACTGCAACAGTCTAGAATAATTAAAGCCAAGATTGTTCACTCTCAACCCAGCCAACCTCACAGGGTTATTGTATGGAAAATAGGAGGAGGAAGGTGTGTTGGATATGTTTACCTCGAGTTATTTGTAAAAATAATAAAGGCAGGATACAAATAAATAGATAAATAAATAAACCAACTATAACCTTTCCTGGCTTGCGGTCTGGAGGGGAGAGCAGCTTCCAAATTACTGCATGTGCGCATGCATGCACGCACGCACGCAAATAGGGCCATGCCCATTGGTGCAGCACTAGCAGCCATGTTCACGCATGTGTAAACAGCTGCGCACCCACGGCAGCTAGCGCCCGTTCGTGCATGTGCAAATGGGCTGCACACACACAAATCCCCACGCTAGCAGTCCATTTGCACATGCACAAAGGGGGCGCGCCCCCCCATGCTAGTGTTCCCGTTCACGCCTGTGCGCATGTGCAAACAGGGCCGTAGGCGCTTGCGCGAGTGGGGGGGAATGTGTGCCCACGTGTGTGTGCCTTGGCCAGCCATTTCTGCGGCCCACTGGCCAAGAGCCCACAGCACAGTACCAGGCCGCGGCCCAAAGGTTGATCCCTGCTCTAGATGAATCCAACAACTTGAGTTTGCCTAGTAGTTTTTTTTTCCCATTTTTTTCCCATTTCCTCTCAGTTTCACTATTGGTTTGCTATAAGGCACAGGGAACTGCTCTTCAACAGAGGAAAGTTCAGCCCCTCCCTAGTTACCCACAACAGCCATCCACTGTCTGTTTTTCCTGGGGTAAATAATAGCTAACCAGGGAGGAGGTGGGTGAATCCAGTGACAGGGTCATAGAAATACTATTAGCTGCATTAACTGAAGTTCCTGCTTCTCCAACTACTAAATTCCATTTAAGTGAATTTTATGCTCTTGTTTTTAGTGAAAATCGGCAACACTATTTTAAAATTGGCAATTACAAGAAATATTAAACGTAGGTCTTTTTCAAATCAAATGAAGCCGAACACATCTTGGAAGCACAGGAACACATAAGACGAATATAGTATTGGAACCACCTAGAGATTTAAATAGAAGTACTAGATGTTAAGGCAAAAATAAATTCACATGGCTAAAACTACACATGCTGGAGGCATAATATCACAACAATTGGCTGGCCAGAGTTGATGTCACATGCTATTATTTTTCTTTAAACACAGACACACAGACACAGACACACACCTCGATTCCCACACTTTCTAGTTACCTCCTCATTTTGTGGTTCTCAGGAACCTAGTTGGACACCTATGATGTCAATTGCCAAAATTATGATCTATTTCCATCAAGTCAAAATTGGAAAACCGCTATGGTTTCCAATTCCAGTCACCAAGCTTTGCATTACAGTAAATAGAATTTCCAACTTGGTACTATCTATTGGAAGCCAACACTGCAGCTCACCAAGACATTAAGTAAGCAAATGCCAAAGAACATCATTTGTCAGTGAACAAAACATGAATTTCAAGCTACGGTTTGGTTATTCACAAAACATATAACAGTTCTGCTTGAACTATTTTGAGTTGAGAACCGGATAGTGAACACTCACCACTGCCTAAGTCTACAAAAAGGTCATCTTCGGTCATTTTTATTTCATCTATCATCTGGGCCACCAAGTCAAAAGAAGTCTCTCCATACACTTCTGGGGAAAAGGGTTCATAGTTGTTGAGTTTTTCTGGGTCCGTCACTGAGTGGTTATATACTTGCTGTAGGATATGGCGCAGAAGCCCATTGGAAGGGCGGGTATTCAGTTTCATGGGCTGGGTGGTTCCTTTCCACTGAAGAATGAAACAAGAAACCCATCACAATTTGTTCCTTATAGCAAAAACACCTTTTAAAGCACAAACACCTTTTAAAACTCTCAACGCTTGTTCACAACACCAACAGCACCAAGAACATTCTTTGAGTAAGAAGAGGTAGGCTGGAAAAGTTAACGTGACTGTGTAAATCCTTCACTGTGTGAGCTATGTTGCCTTGATTTCTCAATATACAAACATCTGCCATGTTACTAGACTTACCATATAAACATTAACCATAGTATAGTCAACTTACATCTAACCCACTTTAAATAAGTAAAGCATGTGTGCTACCAAAATTCTAACAAAGTGCACTGTTGGCAGTAATGGACATCTTATACATCATGGTCTGTGCTTTCTAAACAGTAGACAAATTATAGTTTGCGGCTTGTTTTTTCCTTTGCTCAGCATTCCTGAGCTGAGCAACATTCTATGTTGGCCAACATGTTGCTTTTGAAAAGCATATAAACAAAGCCTGAAAAGCAACAGGCTTTCTTTATCATGCATGCATGTAGCTACTGATATTCAAAGACAGGCTGTCTCTAAAATCACAGATTCCCTACAATCTTTATGGCTAACTGTCATTGATCAATCTTTCCTCCTCTATGCAGTAGACATATAAGATAATGGCTGCTATATTTCACTATGAATTTGATGTCTCAAATCAGCTTGACAGGTTTGGTTTTTGTTCTAACTTTATCAAACTGTAGGCAAAACTATAGGCAAAGGTCTTCGTGATTACCGGTATCATTTTCCTCCTGGGGAGACCCAAGTTCAAATCCCCACACCATTTTGAAGTTCACCTGCCATTCTGGTTCTCAATTTAAGGTGTTTCACAATGTTTTTTAAGGCAAAATGGGGAAAGGGTAGAAGAAAAAAGATTAACTAAGTATTATACTTGGTCCTCTACAGGAAAGGTAGTATAAATATAAATTTATAAATAAATATTGGATTTATCTGTTTATTCAGTTGTTTTACTTACCACAATGAATATTTCTAATTGATTAATATCAATACTTGATGTTATTATACTCTGTATCATTTTACAGTAATTTATGCAAAAGTGGTATACAGATGCTGAAATTAAAAATTAAGATATTCCAGTATTAAAATATAGAATATACCTTAGCTCTCCTGCCTCATTATTCACTATTATTACTATTAATTAAATGTGTATGCCACCTTAGTCCCAATGACTCCGGGTGGCTCATCTATCATAAGACCACATGAAGCAGATTTTTTACTTTATCTAACCACATTAATGAACTCAAGGTATTCTTCATAACCACATATTGTTACCATATATTGTTACCCTCTAAGGCAGTGGTTCTCAACCTATGGGTCGGGACCCCATTTGGGGTCGAACGACCATTTCACGGGGGTCGCCAAACAAGGCTGTCCGCCATTTTTTTCCCATTTTCTTTGGCCACGCCCCTGGCACCCGGTGATGTATAAGTGGTTGGGGGTCACCACAACATGGGGAACTATATTATGGGGTCGCGGCATTAGAAAGGTTGAGAATCACTGCTCTAAGGAATTATTTTTAAAAAAATCTATAAGTCGCTGATAACCATGTATACTTAATAACTCATGTACACTCATGTACACTTAATAACTCATGTACACTTAATAACTCATGTACACACAAATAAATGCTAAACTAAATGTTATTGGAAAAGCAACAGCAGTGTCGTTTGAGGAACTGATATGAGGATTAATCAGTTTAACGTTCATATCAATTACTGCAATAGTTAAGGTTAGGTGCAAGGTAAAATATTAGACCAACATTTGGTAAATCAACAGTTTAGAATAGGGATAGGCAACTTTGGCTCTTTTATGACTCGTGGACTTCAACTCCCAGAATTCCTGAGCCAGGCACGCTGAGGGGAAAAGGAAAGATTTCCAAGCTGAGCCATGCTGGCTCAGGAATTCTGGGAGTTGAAGTCCACGAGTCATAAAAGAGCCAAGGTTGCCTACCCCTGGTTTAGAACCAAGCCTCCCTATGAAATCACTTCCTTTGTTATTACAGGGATATATCAATCCCTGGTCCTATTTGTTTTTGGAAGGCATCAACTACAGAACTCCAGAGATAGTTTGCCACAGAATATCAGATACTGTAGTACAATGAATGCAGGTAGTCCTCAACTTACGACCATAATTGAGCCTGGGAATTATGATCATAAATTGTGAATTGTAAAGTGACCGGACCCAATTTTATGCTTTTTTTGTGTGTGGCAGTCATTAAACAATGCTCATTAAGCAAACACATTTTTCATTATGGGACTTTCCCCCCCCCCCCGCCCGGAAACTGGAAGTAAATGCTGGTTTCCAGGAAAAAAAAGTCATAAATTGCTGTTATGAGACCATGGAGTGCTGCATAAATAAGGGCCGGTTGCCAAGCACCCAAAATGCCATTACATGACTGGAGGGGGTGAAAGTCAGAATCATAGCTTTCTGAGGGATCTGTCATAACCTCAAACGGTCACTAAGCAACCAATCATTTTAATTCAAGGACTGTGCGTGGATCTTTCTTTTTATACTTTTTTGAAGACAGGTAATCAAGAATACTACTGCTGAAAAGAGTATGCTGGAATAGAGAAGCTGTCTAGCAAGACCTCTTCTTATGTCTTAGGGCAGTGGTGGTGAACCTATGGCTTGCGTGCCAGAGGAGGCACTCAGAGTCCTCTTTGTGGGCATGCGCACCATTGCCTCAGCCCCACCTCCGCCCATGGCCCCCTCCTCACCAGCAGCCCCCCTAGAGGAGAGTCACGCCTGGACATGGCCTGCACAGAGCAGCGCAGCTAAGGACATAGCCAGGCAGTAGGAACAAGACTCTGCCTTCGCGCCCCATAACATGTAGATGATGCTGTGGGGTGTGGGAGGAGGGCGTGGCTTCCATGGCGCTGCAGGGCTGCCTGGGCAATCTGTTGCGGCAGGCCATGGAGGAGGTGCGTAGCCCTGCGGGCGGGCAGGGCAGGGGGTGGACGGCGCCAAAGCAGGCAGGGCGGGAGACAGAGTAGGGGCGGTTTTTGGGCGCTCGGTCTCTAAAAGGTTCGCCATCACTCTCTTAGGGTGACAGATAGGTAAAGACTGAAATCTCCCTATTCACCCCCCCCCCACATACGAAATTTGGGGATTGATTTGGCTGCTAATTAGCTATTGACTGATTGATCCTAAATCAGACAGTTACTGGTTAAGGGAGCCACTTTTAAAATCTCACACCTGTAGTGAATCAGCAAAGTGTGCTGTACTGCTTGATGTCCTTGAAACCAATTGCCCAAACAAATGGCAAAAAATGGCAACAAAACAACAAGGAACACATACCAACTGGTGGATGCTGTCAATAGCTCGGTTGTATTTGTCACAAAGTCTTTGCATGCTTTCAAAGCTAAAATAACAAGAAAGAAAGACAAGAGTCATCAGTTAGGCAAATACATATTCTCTCAATAGTCTTAACAACTGTCTGCTCAGCCACAAACATCCTATAGAAGCTGTATTAATTATACCTTTGGCCAACTCTCCGGAAAGTTTTTTTCTGAAGTATCTTCTAATTCTTTAAAGGTTATAGGATCAACAGGTTGGATATATAATTAAATACAAGCTGTTAGTAAATATATCTAAACTACACATTCCCAGAGGTCACAAGTAAATCAACTGAAATATCTGCCTAGAAAGAGCTTTAAATGAAAATACCCTTGTGACATCGTCCTGTACGTTCAGAAATTAGTTCTACTGAATTCAGTTTCTATCATCACACATAAGACGATAGAAACTTTAGAACTGCAAATAGCGCAATTCATTAACTTCTACATTGCTTAAAGGGTCAGCATTAAAATGCACGGACACAGGAGCACCCGTATTTGTGCTAATAATTCTGATGTTCAGAAGCAGCATTTCGAAATCTTTCAGTGTCAAAGTTCTCCTAGGGGACCCTTGATTACCTAAGTCAGACATGTCAAACACAAGGCCCAGGGGCTGGATGAGGCCGGCGAAGTGGTTTCATGTGGCCCGCGAAGGCATCCTGGAAACAGTGAGGGAACGGCCCCTGCTGCCTTGGCCCTGGCCCAGGCTGGCCGGGAGCCAATATACAATTTTGTGGTGGCCATCTATGCTGAAACGCATTCAGTCTTAGCTCCACAAGGCTGTCTGGAAACAATGAGGAACCAGTCCCTGCCATGTTGACTTCTCCCCCTGGGTACATGCTGGGGAGGTGTCCCCCTTTGTGAGGAATGAAGAAATGAACCATGCCTTGGCGCTTTGTCCCAGTCCCACCCCCTTCTGCCAGAGACCCTCAGATCTGTCCCATTCCTGCCCAGCCCCCACAGGCACCCTTGACGCGAACGATGTAGAGCTGGCCATGCCTACCCAGTAGGCCACACCCACTCCATCCACGCCCACCCAGTAGGCCGCACCCACCCTGGCCACACACACCCCCAAAGGCAACCACAATGCTGATGTGGCCTTCAATGAAATTGAGTTTGACACCCCTGGCCTAAGTAAAGGATACCCGTTTTCCAACCTGGTGTCCTCCGATGCCAAGACCAGCTGAATAGTCTGCAAATTGTAATCCCAGGAACACCCAGAGGGCACCAGATTAGAGAAATGCTGCTGTAGGCATACAAGATTCATCATATGAACTGGCTGGACTAATACTCCCCCCCCCCAACTTAACTGAGGATGAAAGAATTAAAGAATCATCTCAGGCCATGAGGATGGAGGGAGAGGAAAGAAGGGAGGGACATGGCAGTCACATGTCCACTGCATAATCAGATTTCAAGCTTCAGTGCAAAGAGCTTTGCAGCAGCTACTCCAGAGCAACGGGAGAGCATATTGGAGCATGTCAGCAATAAACCTGACTTTGTAACTGAACAGTCACCAATACCGTTGCCTAATCCCAAGGGTGTGTGGTCAATTTCCAATTTATCTCTTGTTGTGTTTGTATTTTCAAAAGGTTTCCCAGGATACCTCAGTGGCATTCACAGTAGCACACTCCCTCTATCTGGAAAGAGCCCAATGGCTTATCTAACTCTTGCAATGAGAATGCAGAAGCACCTTTTTTTTCCATACAGAAAAAGACCTCCAGTCTTTGGAATCCATATGTTTGGAAGAGGCACATCAGCCTCTGGAGCAGAGGTCTCCAACCTTGGCAACTTTAAGACTCGTGGCCTTCAACTCCCAGAATTCCTCAGCCAGCATGCCTGGCTGAGGAATTCTGGGAGCTGAAGTCCACAAGTCATAAAAGGGCCAAGTTCGAAGACCGCTGAGTTAAACTGATAACGAACAGCAATCTCGTTTGCCAAGGATGTCCATTGTATTGTGCAATTATTGACAAACAGGATATCATTAACCCAGTGGTTCTCAACCTGTGGGTCAAGACCCCATTTGGGGTCGAACGACCATTTCACGGGGGTCACCAAACAACGCAGTCCGCCATTTTTTCCCCCTTTTCCTTAGCTGTGCTATTCCCTTTTATTCTATTGGCTTTTGAAAGCCAATAGAATAGACTCTCTTGAATACAGTCTAATTCTATTGGCTTTCAAAAGCCAATAGGAATTGTCCAGGCTGTCTCTGCCCTGCTGAGCCCACCAAAAGTCCCATTCTGCAAACGGTGCTGCACCAGTTGAGAGTCCTCGACTTACGACCGGTTGAGTAGTCCTCGATTTACGACCGGTTGGGGGTCGTGGCATTAAAAAGGTTAAGAATCACTGCATTAACCGATATCCTAAAAGCATAATAATAGCCCCTAAGTATTATACTGAAGCATTCAATACTGGAGGATTAATCCATGAAGAGAGTTTGTCAAAGTTAAAATGTTTGCTTCTCTTGGAGAAAAAAAAGGCTCATGAATTAGAATGGAGTGGCACAGATTATACTCTGCAACTATATTCCCATGTGTGCCACAAAGGCTTGTAGAGAGTCCTGCCAGTTAATATTTAACAGAGGTCCTTGATAGGCTGAAGATGACATACAAGATTTAGTATTCATTTTGTCATTTCGAAAAGGAAGAATAGCAGGCAAACAACTCAATCACTTTTTCTACAAAAGTGCAAATGAACAACCTCCACCCCATTCCAGAATTTATTAAGGTCAATGCTCAAACTCTAAACTCCAATTCTTGCTTTAAAAAAAAAAAAAGGGAAGTTCAAATAATCGACAATCAGCATATGTGCAGAAAGAGTCATGGTTAAAAAAAAAAGTGACTACTATTTCAGCTGTGCTAGCTGCAAGTTTATTTTTAGGGTCTCCTTAATTAAATGCTGAAGGATCCCGCCTTGCCACTGAAATCAGCTGAAGGGATTTCCTTGTATATACCTTTATATGTATTCCTTTTTTAATATGGGACAGAACTCTTCTGTCCCAGGAAATCTGTTTAACAGTTTCCTTAAATATATATCATATTGTTTCTTTGAAAGCTATTTGTTTCACAGCAGTTTAAAAGTTAATCTAGTTAATCCGATCAATAATTTTATCTGCTATTTTGTTTGCTTTTCATCTGCGGTTATCACATGGGTCGCTGTCCTTAGTATTGTTAGCCACTTAGGCTTTCTAGGACTTAAAGGCAAGATATCAAAAATATTACACAAAGAATTAATAAAAAACAATGAAAAGTTTCTAATGAATTAAGCTCAATGAGGTATTTACAAAGAAAGGAGATTAAAATAGCTTTTTTAAACCTGATGTCTTCCAGGGGGGGGGGGTCTAGGATAACTCACCATGGCCAATTTGCCACAGCCAACTTACTGTGGGACAACTCCCCATGGGACAAGAGTTGCATTAATTAACAAATAAATGATGGGATAGAATCATTAAAGAAAGGATGCCAAAGGAGGGACAAAAATCAAATGTAAATGACCAAAATTAAAATAATGCTTTAATTGTTTTAAATGATTAAATTGAATTGTTGAATTGTCCCGTGGCAAGTTGCCCATGGTGAATGATCCAGTGGCAAGTTGGCTGCGGTGAACTGACCATGGCAAGATGGCTGTGGCGAGCTGGCCGCAGTGAGCTGTCCCATTCCACTGCCAGAGGTTAGGCCACAATTTTCATTGTCGATAGGAAGGACACCTAGTTAAGGAAGATACCATGAACTATCGTTAAGTAATGACAGTATGTTTTCACTGCAAGTTCAGCCAACATTCAGGATGGCAGAATGAGATCTGTTAAGTCTGGACAGAGAAGAACAAGACATCATTCAGCTGGGAGAAATGTAATTACATTTAGGGAAAAAATATAGGGCACACATGTAAGATGGGAAGTTTGTGGTTTGAACCTGAGGAAGATTTGGATGTGGCCATTGTCAATGAACATTAATCAACGCAAACATGTGAGAGACAGTTGCTACAAGAGCAGTGTAATCTTGGGCTGCATTACAAGAAGCATTGTACCAAAGAAACAGGAAGTTATTATTGTATATACTGGCTACCAACGAAACCACACCTGGAATACTGTACACTCCCAAGGATTTGGGATTAGAGAGTTGGCAACAAAGGTGATACAGAGACTTGAGAAGAGGTAGGAATGATCAGTCTGAGGAAAAGAAGATTTGGGGCACACGTAATAACGATATAGCCATCTCTCAATTATGGTAGGAGTGGTTTTCCTGAACACAGCAGAGGGGTGATGATCCTTAGTCCCTTCTAACTCTACAATCCTATGGTTCTATTATTCTAAATATAAGAAATCTAAAGTTTATTAACTGTAGCCTTGCCTAAAAGATGCAGTTAGGATTGCTTGACAGGAATTGCAGAGTAACTGATAAGCCAAAACTCCCTAAGGCTATTTTGCCAGTACAGCCCAGAACACTTTGGACTACTGCTCCAGATAAACTCACAGCAGAATAACATTTAAGGGGCGAAAGTCACCTTTAAACTGCACTGCATCTCCTAACAGAGATATAAATAAAAAAGCTGCTGTGGTTCGTTTTGGTAACATCTGCTTCAAATTTACTGTTTGAAGTTACTTTAAGTGGAAAAGGAACAATTCCTAACAATGAAACCAGGATTCCGTCAAAGACCTTCATTAATGCCAATTTTGGTTACATGCCTTAGGAGAGAAACCACAAAGTGGCAGTCAAGCTACTCATTTATTGCTTGGTGTTTTGCAGCAAAAGTTTTTAAAAAGGGGGGGAGGGGTCATACAGTGGCTATTATTTATTAAAGTATTTTTTTACCTGCCTTTTAGCACATATGTTCAAAAATGCTGACAATGTAAAGAAAAATAAAAAGCCAATAAAATACATTCTCAAAACAAATTGTATTTTGGGATTCAGTAAAATAATTCATCAATACCAAATCTGCAACTCAGCAGATAAAACATCCTGCCAAAGGGAAGCTAACAAGGGAATAGAACAGGTTTTGTTATTCAGGAAGTTTCAAAGCACACTACAACCAAGGAAGGCCTTTGCGTGGATCCATACAATCATTCATATTTGGTGGGATGTACCGTATTTTCCAGAGTATAAGACGACCCCTGACTCCAGAGAAGATTTGCATGGTTTAGAAAGTGGTCTTATACACCGGAAAATATGGTAATAAAGGTGAAAATCTTTGCCAACATTGGTGTTTACTTGTTCTCAAGGATTTTTTTAAGCTCCTTGCTGCTTGCTCCACATGCAATTAGTTCAGTGATTGTTCAAACTTAAAAGGGCACTGAACAAGTGATAATTGCAATCAATCTTCAGAGTTCTAGTCATAAAAGTGTCCCCACAATCACATGATCACAATTTCCAATATTCCCTGCCAAGTTCCCCCAAGGAAAGCCTGCAGGAAGTTGGAAGTTGCAATCATGTGAGGTCATGGTAAAATATAACAGAAATATTCTAAAGTATTATTTATATTTTTTAAATTATTTTTACAGAATCTGAGACTAATTCTATACCAGGTATCAATTATCCAACTGCCTTTTGTAACTGCAACAGTAGTTCATAAGCCTACTGTAATTGCTGCATTTAGTCCTGCTACAATAAGTTACCCCTACTGAAGAAATAAATAGATTATCACTTTCTCACCTTTTAGTATCATAGTCAATTAAAACATAGTTTTCCATAGCAAGCTTGAGGTCTGGAATTTCTTCACAGACCCACCTGAAAAACAAAAAACAAAGAAAATCAATTAATCTTACAAACAAATCTCCTAAATTCCCATATTACTTTCTGGTTATATATATATATTTATTTATATATATTATTTATATATATAAAATCCCTGCCAGTCCAAATACATTTACAATTCATCATTTGCAGCTCACTGGCAGTCTGAGGGGGAAAAAAGAATGTTTATTCAACTAAAGCAGGGGTAGGCCACCTTGGCTCTTTTATGACTTGTGGACCAGAATTCCTGAGCCAGCCATGCTGAGGGGAAAGGGAGAGGTTTCCAAGCTGAGCCATACTGGCTCAGGAATTCTGGGAGTTGAAGTCCACAAGTCATAAAAGAGCCAAGATGGCCTACCCCTGAACTAAAGCAAAGAAATATTCTTACTTGTCAGGTATTCAGAGTAATAGTTATTTTCAAATCTCCAAGAAATAAATTTAAAGTAGTTAAACTTTATTATTTTATTTATGAAATCTGTATGTCACCCATCTCTCTACCAAGCAACTGGGCAGCTTACAATACGGTAATTAATAGAATAAAATAATTACTGTATTAAAACATTAAAACATCATTCATTAAAAGTTAAAATGTTAAAATTAGTATTAAAACAGATCAAAAGAACTAGTGCATAGATGGGGTGGAAAGGGGACCTTTTACTAATCTATTTTATGCATATTTTTTCAGGAATACTCCTTAACAACATCCATGAGGAATAATGCAAACAACTAAATGCTCAGTTGCTCTCACTTATTTGAAATAAGAACCTTGCCAGACAATATAAGCCCGAGACCAACGTGGTGTAATCTGATATAGTACTAAGTGGCATTTCCATCACCACCACCTGCCCGCTACCGCACATCCTTGGAATTGGGAGACTGCCAGGGATTGCCATCTTGGACTTCTTCAATTAAAGCAGATGTTTAACTACTGAGGTATGGCTCCTCCTTCCTGATGTGTACCTCATTTTATGTTTTTTCCTGATGTGTACAGCATTTTATGTTTTGTTTTGTTTTTTGTTTTTGCAATGCTGCAACAAAGCAGCAATGCTAAATACAGATAGTCCTCAATTTACAACAGTTCGTTTAGTGACCGCTGAAAATGCGACTTATGACTGTTTTTCAGTTATGACCTTTGCAGCAACCCCAGGATCATGTGATCGAAATTCAGATGCTTGGCAACGAGCTCATATTTATGACTGTTGCTGTGTCCCAAGGTCATGTGATCACCTTTTGCGAGCAAAGTCAATGGGGAAGCCAGGTTCACTTAACAACTGGGTTACTAATTTATCAACTTAACAACAGAAATGTTGGGCTCAATTGTGGTTGTAAGTTGAGGACTACCTGTACTGTAAAGGCTGAAGATTTGGGGTAATAGAAACTAAAATGATGATGCAGAGTCTGGAAAATGGTGTTTTTTTCAGCCTGGAGATACCAGGTTAACACAGTGGGGAGAAGTAATATCAAAACAAGATACAATGAGACAGGGCTTTGTTTTGTCATAGAACACACCGGAACGGAATTCCGGCACCTTTTTTTCAACAGATTTTCCAGAGTTGCGTTCTTTTCCTATTGCCCTTCCTATCTTCGTTTGCTTTTGAAAATGCCCCACATTTACCTTGAACAAAATCCTAGTCTTTTAAATACACTAAAAATTGAAGAGTTTTTTTTTTCAACTACAAAGGTAAACCTTGTAGGGTAGGCAAGGCGGGTTGTATGACCGTGTGTGAGTTCCGGCACTTTTGTTTTTTTTAACAAAAAAAGCACTGCAATGAGATAAGAGGCAACCCACACAAATTACTATTCCTCTTCTAGAGAGATAATGGCCACTGGTTTTGAGCAGTATAAATTACCAATTCTATTTTAACTTATTAGCCATATATTTGTGTTTATGTCTTGAGGCGCACAGAAAATTCTCAGAAAGAGAAACTACTTTTTCTATTTATATCTCCCTTCTTCCTTGACCCATATCATGCATATCTGAAGGGTGTTTTTTCAAGAAGCAACTGGACATTCTTGTTTTTCTTTGAAGACGTTTCGCTTCTCATCCAAGAAGCTTTTTCAGTTCTGACTGAATTTTGGAGGATGGAAGAATTTATATTCCTTGCAGACAGCTGGTCATTTGCATTCTTTTAGAGAATCAATGAGGCCACTTGGAGGTTTATCTGTGTCTTCAGGGTCACCTGAGTAATGCAGATGGGTGTGGGAACCTTCTTGGAACTGCTGAAAAGACTGTGTTGTAGACTGGAGATAGATGATGTCGTATCCCTCACCCTCTGTTGAGAGACCAGTTGCCTCTTGAAAAAGCACCTTTGGGACAACCATGACCTGGACAACTGAGAATCTCCATTATCATGCATAGTTATTGTTTTATTTATTTATATTCCATCTTTATTATTTTTACAAATAATTCAAGGCAGTGAATGTGCACTCCTTCCTCCTCCCATTTTCCCCATAACAACCCTGTGGGGTGGGCTGGGCTGGGCTGAGAGAAATGTATTGGCCTGAAGTCCCCCAGCTGGCTTTCGTGCTAAGTTGGGACTAAAACTCATGATCTCCCATTTTCTAGTTTGGTGCCTTAACCACTAGACTAAACTGACTCATGGAAGACCTAGGGAAGGAACTCTTAGAGGTACCTTTTAAAGTTTTGCTTTCTCAGTGAATTGTCTTGATAAGCCTTAGCCTCAAAAACTGATAATATTCTAAATAGCTAGGTTGTGTCAGACAGAGGGACCAGTTATTGGGCAAGGCAATTTGGAGCTTATCCTTCACTTGTGAGTCCCATAAAAGATTATCGTCTGAATTGCATCAACAAAGCTAGAAGGCAACAGCAATGGGAATGAGGCAATGCTGCTTTGCCCAAGAAACCAAATCCCTCTGGGCCAAAGAAAGGAGTTATCTGAAGGCTTAGATTCAGTGGTTTTTCTACAAGATAGCCATTTGTGATTCATAACAGAGTCAATGAGATCTTTTGACAGAATGCTACTTAATGCAATCAGAAAGAGGTAGAACAATAGGCATAATTAGAAGGAAGTATCTGATAGAATCCAGCTAAGATTATTTGAGCAGCTATTTAAGACAACTGCTGCACTATTCAAATCAAGCTATTGGACCAAAGGTGAAATAATTCCCATACATGAAGGACTGAATCTTTTCTGGCCCCATTAATATTCAAAGCAACATACTTGGTTTCCTCTTTTGAGGTAAAATCTCAGTCTTGTCACTAGTTAGCAGAGAAAGTCCTGCTCTCAATAGTAACGTTCCTAATGTTCCAAAAATAGGATGTCCATAGTTTTAGGTTACTATTGTGTTTTGCTCAAATTATAAGCACCATTAAAACAAATGTAGACTGTAATGTATTCTGTAAATTTCATAAATATGTTAATGATGCATTCATTTTAAGTTCATTTATGTTTTAAGTGTATTAAGTTCATATTTAATTTATTTCAATGTGTCCTCAAAAATCTGCTTTTTCCTCCAGTTTCAGAATGTCTGCAAATTTCATTTCTCTAAACCTAATCCTGACAAACTAACCATCAGTCTGCAAAAGTTACAAAGGGATCTGCTCTGCTCCTATACAACAGTGGTGGCAAACCTATGGCACGCGTGCCAGAGGCAGCACCCAGAGCCCTCTCTGTGGGCACCCACAACGTTGCTCCAGCCCCGCCTCCCCCCTCTCCTCACTAGCAGTCCCCCGGAGGAAAGTTGCCCCCAAGCGTAGCCCATGCAGAGCAGCACAGCCAAGGACATGGCAGCTGGGCAGCGGGAACAAGACTCCACCATCATGTCCCATTACGCGCAGTTGATGCTGCGGGGCGCAGGCGGAGGGGGGCTGCCATGCTGCTGCTGGGCCACCTGGGTGATCTGTGGCAGGCCGTGGAGGCGGTGGGTGGCCCTATGGGCAGGTGGGGCACGGGGATGGAATGGGGTGGGCAGGGGGTGGAGTGGAGGGGGGGCAGGGCCAGATTTGGGGCACTCGGTCTCTAAAAGGTTCGCCATCACTGCTATACAACTATGGTAGAATATGATAATCTTTAGTGAATGTATTTCAAGCTTTGTAGGCCTTACACATAACAGTAATAAATCTGTTGTTCAGAGGACAGGTTAAATCTACTTTTAATGCACACGTTCAGTCAGAATATAGCACACTTGAGCAACCTGCAGACTAGTCAGAAATATTGTCAGCATACAGACCTACACAACCAGAATAATGAACAAAGATCCCATGCCTCCCTATGTCCTAGGATAAAAAGGATGAACTGCAAGCAATGTATACTAAACTGGGATATAGAGAATCTAGTCCATTGCCTACTATCCAATTCCCAAAGTAGATGCACAGCTATAATTACTGAGGGGAAAAACCAAGGAGACACATTGCATCATCTGCCTCACTAGCAGCCAAAGTGATTGAGGTACGTGTTCACCTTTGAACCTGTACACAGATACGTTGTTATTCTTGGCACTGGGAAACATTGAAGAATGTCCTCAACTGGGAAAGAATATAGCTCCAATGCAAAGCATAGAATTTATACACCAAGAATCAAATTGCAGATGATGTGAAAGACTATTGTTGGAAACTCTACGGCTGCAATGAAGAGGCTGCTTTATTTGTTTGTTTGCAAAATTTACTGGCTGCCCGTCTTATCACAGGGTAATTCTGGGCGGCTTACAAGCTTAAAAAGATAAAAATACAAAAGCTAAAATAAATAAAATACTGTACGTCCCAATTAAAAGATGGGGAGGGCGGGAGCAGGAGGGGGAATTTGTTGTTAATCTGCCAATCACCTCCGCCGAGTTACTCGCCGTTATACTAAATCAGTCTGTGACTAGATGATGCATACAGCGTAACTACATCTGAGGGTCTACGCTAAGGCAACTCGCCACGGCCAACTGGCCATGGGACAACTCGCTGTGGGACAATGTTTACACTAATATCGAATAAATAGTGAAAAAGAATCATTAAAGAAAGGATGCCAAAGGAGGAACAAAATGAAATGTGAATGACAAAATTAAAAAAAAAATTATTTTAAGTAATTAAATTGAATTGTTGTCCCGTGGCGAGTTGTCCATGTTGAGTTGTCCCGCAGTGAGTTGGCCGCAGCAAGATGGCTGCGGCGAGTTGTCCCATTCCGACATCAGAATGGGATTTAGTTTTGGGTTGGGATGTTGTGTGACCAGGTCAAATAGTTTGTTTACCGTAATTTATGATTTGGCAACACGAATGAATCCAGCCAATAAACCACGGTAACAAAATAATAGTTTTACCACAATATATGTCCTATATATCCTATATTCTGTTGTTTCATTATTTTTAATGAGACCCAGAAATGGTATTGTAAGTCTGTATGGAAAAGCATAACATATCGTAAGAATTTGAGATTACACCACCAAGTATAGAATCCTAATAAGAACCAAGTTTCCATTCTTCATCTCTTCCCTATCAGAAGACTCACTTGCTGTTTTGAGATGCAGCCGTGGGAGCATAAGGGAGAGAAAGCTTTGCAGTTCATATTTGCCTTAACACCTACCGAAGTGTCTCAATGATTTCGTGAGCAGCATCATGGTGTTTGTCCTGAAACAACAAAAAAAAAAACAGAAAAGAGGTGGCTTCAGGACATCTAGGAAGTGACATCATCTATGTTGGCTGTCAGTACAAGAGTCATTTGCTTTAATAAACATTGTTTGCAAATGCAGAGAAAGAAAACTTAACCTCCTTTATTAAAACATTATATCAACACAAGACAAATTCTATGCTTCCTATTTGTCCCCAACTAAGAATACATTTGTGTGAAAAGTATCCAGTTTATATCATCTACACAACACTAGATCAACCTATTGCAATCCTATCTCAGGGCACCACAGAATGATGAAAGCTATGCTAAATACTACCAGCTGCATTCAGTGGAACAGACAAGCTAGTTCCACTTCCAAAATAGAAGGAGGTCAATCCCTCCAAATCCATAGGCCAATTTTATTTCATTTCAGCATTTTGAAACAAAAGGGAATAATAAAGCTTCTTTATAATTCATCTTCAAATATTTTATGCAGCCATATCAAAAAAAACTATGTACTATTTTATACAGTAATATGCAAAAGTAGAAACCGATGCTTGTCATGTTGTCTCTATAGCAGTGGCCCTTAACCTTTTGGGCACCAGGGAATGTGAACTTGAGGGGGGGGGGGTTTCACACACTGCCTTGTACGCCGTGCATGTGCGAATGGGGTTTCGCTCATTTGCGCAGCCCAGTTTCTGCCATGCTGCAGATCAGTGGCGGTCTACAGCCCGGGGATTGGGGACCCTTGCTCTATAGCAGGGCTTTTCAACCTTTTCACCCATTGTACCATTTTTAGGATATTGCAATATCCAAGTACCACCAGTCCCCTAGCAAGATGTCAAAAACTTGATGAGCAAAAAAAAAAAAAAAAGGAAAAAGGTGATAAAGTACAGGTAGTCCTCGACTTACAACAGTTCGCTTAGTGATTGTTTGAAGTTACAATGGCACTGAAAAAAGTGCCCCCCAAGGCACAGCCGAGCAAGACACCCTGCCCACCCAGTGGCACTTTCATTCCCCTTCCCCGCTACCACTTTTCTAGGATGGTCGCGTACCACCTGCCAGGTGCCAATGTACCACAGGTGGTACCCGTACCACTGGTTGAAAAGCCCTGCTCTATAGAACATTCATATTTAGAAGAAGCCAATATCTGATTTCCAGATGCTAGGGAAAGACAGCAAGGGCAAGCTGTTGCATTTATATCCTTCTTGGGGCCATTGTGGAAAGCAGAAATCTAGATTAGTTGGATCCTTAGTCAAAACTAACAAGATTCTTGATGACTTCTGGGGAACGGTAAGGTGAAGACGCAGAGCCAATGACTGCAGCAAAGAACACAGAATTGGTGAGTAGATCCTTGGAACTTATTCAGATAAACAGAGGACAGGAGATTGCCCACATATACTTCAAACAGCTGCTCCTCATGAGGAGTCCATGAAGATAGCAATTTTCCCTGGATTGAGCATTGGGAGACAAAGGGATCCGCCTTCTTGCTTACAATCAAGACAGAGAGTTTTAAAGGATACTTAAATTCGCAGATCTCAATTTCTAATCACTTTCAGAAACCTCTCATTAATTACTTCTAAGCTATTAGAGAACAATGGGTTTGAAAACACCTGGCGACTCTACCTTCAATCCTGAATTAAAATAATAATAATAAACATATATATTTAAAGAAACTGAAATAAGCAGCAAAAAGCTAAATAAGTTTTTAATCTTAGAAAGTTATAAATTGTCTAAGGGGTCCAGGTAAAATTGGAGTATTGAAGCTTTTTCATAAGATCTTGGAATTAATTCTAAAATTACAAGCAGCTTCCCTGTTTTGGTTTTTACAAGACAAAGATAAGCAATTTCAGGATTTCAAAAATTGGATACTCAGGGAGCTAACATTTTTAGGTATAAGCTTATCAAATGTTGCAAAATGTTTAACAATGAAATATTGAAGGAAACTTTAAAGAAGAGAAACAAGACAATAGTAACCACAATTTCAACAATGACAGTAATATCTGTTTCTCGATTGTTGAAGAAATAACAAACATAAAACAAATTTCATCTGACAAAATAGAGACGGCATTGAAAGTGGATTTACAACTGACAGGGCAAGATAATGACTTAGAAAAGGGTGTTTCATTAGATTTTACAAAAGAAACTGGCTGAGGTTTTAAAATTTAAGAGGGAAATGCAAATGATAAACCAAGAGAGTGACTTAGATAACTTTTTCCTATTAGATTTAAAGAGGCTTGTTAGAGCTTTGAAATGTTCTGTGTGATGCAACAAAGAAGAAATGAAGAGAAACCAAATCCTACAACAATATCTGAATAAACTAAAAGTCAAGCCTTTTAGAAATAAAAGGAAAGAATGTAAAGTTGGTTTATTTGATCTAGGTCAGTGATGGCGAACCTTTTAGAGACCAAGTGCCCAAACTGCAACCCAAAACCCACTTATGTATCATCGGGTGCCGGGTGGGTGTGCCCCATTGGGTGGGCGTGCCCCATTGGGTGGGCGTGGCTGTGGTGGTAACGGCAGACTGGGTGGGACTAAAAAGTTCAATAAATCAATTCCAACTTTGCAAGATCTTTTTTTTTCCCTGAGAAGTTGAAATTGATTGATTGATTGACTGAACCTTTTTTTTTTTTGCACACGGTGGTGGACGCCTTAAGCGAAAAGGTTTTATAAAACCCAGCTGAAGGCCTAAGACTGGGGCCTTTGTGTTAGGGACTCGTTTGTCAATAAGGGCGGGTTTCCAAATGGCTGGTAGGCGGGAGGTATCATCTCGTTTATTCATGCTGTGTGGGTGTTTTTCTATCGCGATAGCTTCTCTAATTATTCTGTTATTAAAGTGTTCAGTTTTGGTGATACTTCTGGTCTTTAAAATGAGTCCCTAACACAAAGAATGACACCAGACCCACACTCACAAAAACCACACAGGATGTCACCACCACACATCCACGCAAAAAGCAAACCCAAACCCACACCAATGATGAGGCACGACCACAAACCAGAAGCCAGACCACAGCTGCATCATTAGCCACTTTAAACCCCTTCAATCCATACATGAAGCAAACTGACACCCACCATGAAGATGAGGCATGACCACGAATGCGAAGCCAAACAACAGCAATGCAGCTCACCATTTCAAATCCTCCTGCAACTCAGACTAACCCGAGCACAACAAAGCCCCCACCCAAACAGAACACTCCCCCATCCAATCAGAGCACAGCCAATCCCCCATCCAATCAGAGCACAGCCAAGCTCCTAACCAATCAGACCACACCTTCACCCAATCAGAACACAGCCAAGCTCCCATCTAATCAGTTCATACCCCCACTAGCAGTTAAAAGGAAGAAACAGCTACGATCACACATTGCTCCTAGAAGCAAGAAGCCGAAAACACCAGCCCGAAGATGACGAATGGAACTTCGTCGAAACGTCGCCAAGACACTTCCAATTTGACGCGGGAGAAAACCCGAATAACCAAAGACCTACGTACAAACACCCGCGAAAACCTCAGAAAACATATATATACTCCTCTATTATATTCTTTTCTCTTTTTTTCACTTTTTACTCTTTTCTATTCACTTCTCTTTCTTTAAAATTGTTTTACGTTAGATTTTACTATTATAATCAAAATTCTTAATAAAAACCGCGTCTCACAAAAACCCCACAATATAGTTCTAAAATTCTAATGCAAAAGAATAGCCCTTACTTATGAATCCTTCTCATTTCAACTATCCACTTTTAGTAACAAATAGAAATTAACACCTGGTCTCTTTACTGAATTCAAAAACATAGAAGCTACAGATAGAATCTGATTAAGCTTTCCATATTCCTAATGAATTCAAGACAATGATGAGATTAGAAATGGGAATATCTTGACTCACAAGAGTCTTTTAATTAGATGCTATACAACAGTGGTTCTCAACCTGTGGGTCGGGACCCCATTTGGGGTCGAACGACCATTTCACGGGGGTCGCCAAACAAGGCTGTCTGCCATTTTTCCCCCTTTTCTTTGGCCACGCCCCTGGCACCTGGTGATGTATAAGTGGTTGGGGGTCACCACAACATGGGGAACTGTATTATGGGGTCGCGGCATTAGAAAGGTTGAGAACCACTGCTATACAAGAATGTGAAGAATCTCAAATGTAAAAGCTTAAGAATTCAAACAATATGCTTAAAAATATTAGAAAGTTAAAAGAGGCATTTGTTTGATGGGAAAGTCTGCTTTCAAATGTTGTGTTCTTAGCCCTCTATATTTTCAGTTGATTTCAAATTCAAAACAAAAACATTATTTTTTTCCAAACCAGAACAGATTTTGAACCATTATCTAAAGTACTCATGAACTGAATTCATTATGCGGTATGCAGAACTTCACTGAAAATCTCCATCCTTTATGTATGCAGGACATATAGCTCCTCCTTCTGACTTTCTATTCATATATTGTGAATAACTCTAACAGATGATCATGTGAACAGCTGTATACAAAGACTTTCAGATAAACTGGAACCAAGCAGCATATGAGTCACATGAAAATCTCTGTAATGGTAGTACTATAAATAGCACTCTTATCATTTTCAAAATATTAAAATAGCGTTCTTTCAAAATTAGGAACGGGTATTAAGTGAGAAATTAATAAAAATCAATGTTTTTAAAAGTAATTGAGTTATATTATTTTTTATCTTAGAGATGTAACTATTACATTTCTTATAAAATAAACAGATGAGTATAACTAAAGATAAGGATATTGGCAATACATTTTATTTCTTAACAGAATCAGTATCCCTACAATTGAGATAAAGGCATTTTCCCCAGAGTAAAGGGCCATTTTGATCCTTTCTCAAATTTATTACTATTATTCCTAAGAAACATTAGCATTTCAATTTGATGAAAATGTTGCTTCAATCTGCCTAGGAAACCACACTTTTAAGACAAGCCAGCATTAGGTTCTTTATGGTATTCAAGTCAGAAAGCTTCCTGGATGAGTGGTGGAGAGCTTAATGGACAAGGAACACTGAGACTATCAACAAACTTTTGACTTGACAATAAGGTCATCTGGATACCATATTGCAGTGTTTCCCAAACTTGACAATTTTAAGGCATGTGGAATTCTGGGAGTTGAAGTCCTCATGCCTTAAAATTGTCAGGTTTGGGAAACACTGCCATATTGGATAGATGCGTTATTCTTTACTCAGCATTTTCTTTATGTGGATCACTACATTATTATTGAAAGCTTTTAGGAGCCAATAAATAAGGACTGGTAGCATGGTACTTACCAATGCTATGATAGAATTGTCCTCCCTTGGATATATCTACATCACCACAAAATTACATTAAAAAAAACATCCAAACCTAATGAGATGTTTGTGTTCAAAAGGGTCTGTTTGGATTAGACACATAAGCAAATAACTTCAGTTGTCTCCTTCGATTCTGGCTACATTTTAAAAAGTTTTTTTTTTCTCTTTTGAGACACATGATGCATATACATCTAAATAAACAGCTGTAGATGTCTTCTCTAATTCTGGCTACATTTTAAACATTATTTTTAATTCTGTTTTGCCAAATGTACTAGACTTCACTTGTACACTACTATGGATCAGATTTTAGGAACCATTACTTTAGGAAATACAGAATTAGAAATCTTAGTTTATTATTTGAATCAGACTTTTTAATTGCTCTGATTTAAATTAATTCATTCTATTATCAAAGATAAGCAAACTTCTAAAAAGTAGACTTTGGACCAAGGTCATCTTTCAAAGGTTCTAGTCCCAGTTCAGTTTAATACTGTACTGTATTTCCAAATACCCATCAAACAGCTCCCCTCCTCATCAAAGAATAGGCAGATTCTCCTAGGTGCAGACAGTATTCACATACTATTAAAATTCTGATTCCTGTAATCTATAACTGGGCAAAATGGTGCACCATAGAACAAGGTACCTGAAACTAGCTAACTTACAGAATACATCTAAAAATACAAGACACATCATAACTCCAATGGAAATGAAATTTGGCAAATTTTATAAAACATTTTATGACACAAAAATTATGATAAAACAGTTTATGAGCCCTGGTGGTGGAGTGGTTAGAAGGCAGTATTGCAGGCTAACTCTGTCCACTGCCAGGAGTTTGATCCTGACAGGCTCAAGGTTGACTCAGCCTTCCATCCTTCCAAGATCAGTAAAATGAGGACCCAGATTGTTGGGGGCAATACTGTAAGTTGATGTTGTAAACCATCCAGAGAGTGTTATAAAGCACTATGGGATGGTATACGGGTAGTCTGAATTACAGCCACAATTGAGCCCAAAACAAGACAGTTGTTAACTGAATTTTGCCCCATTTCCTGACCTTTCTTGCCACAGTTGTTAAGTGAATCACTGCAGTTGTTAACTTGGTACCATGGCTGTTAAGTGAATCTGGCTTCCCCATTGACTCTGCCTGTCAGAAGGTTGCAAATGGGGGTAACATGACCCGGGACACTACAACCATCATAAATACATGCCAGTTGCCAAATGTCCAAATTTTGATCATGTGACTATGAGAATGCTGCATTTTTCACACTCCAGTCGTAAGTGTGAAAAACCGCCGTTAAGTCGTTTTTCAGTGCCATTGTAACTTCGGTCACTAAATGAATGGTTGTAAGTTGAGGACCACCTGCATTTGGAGGGACTACAAGCCAATACTAGAGCTATAGTTTAGTTTGGGACGTTAAAAAAAAAAAAGCCATCCTGCAAAAAAGCAAAAATAGGCCATTTCCAAACTACTACAAGAAAACTGCACAGATGCCTCCAAGAATCTGAATTTCATTCAAAAGCTTTTTTTCCCCTTTCCTTTTTTTGCTGTTCTCAAGGGAAGAAATATATACTCCTCCTGTCCTAGAAGACATTCAGGGAAATAACCTTTTAGTCCCAGTGACTATGAAGAACCTACATCATTTCTCACCCTGCTTGCTTATCATTTCGAAAGGCTGGGGGGCATAATGGAAGGCTTTCACATATGGCCAGAAAGCAAGCCAAAAAACCCCCACTTCTATTTCCCATGCAAATGTTTTGAATGCCAGGGGTCAACTTCAGAAAATAGTTTCTGAGTCACTGAGGGAGATGGGGAGATCATTCAACCCTGTAAGAGTCATCTTACTCTTATTTTTTAAAAAAAAAATACTCACTTCTGATTCATCAGAAAAACCCTCCACGTCCCTTTTCAGGAAACCTGAAGGTGGGAGGCAGAGTCATACCCACTTCCCTTTGACACGAAAGCCAGTGGGAGGACTGCGTCTGGAACACCAAGACACCCTTCTCCCACAGCCTTAATTAGCCTTGCAGGGGAATACACATTTCACATCATCCTCCCAAGCTCTTAACAACCAACATCATGACACCAGCCTTTCCCTCTGTCAGCTAAGCAATTATGCAAATATTACTGTCTCTAGCAGTCTCGGTTTTTATCACTGTGATGCACATGTAGATTATCCAATAAACTCTCGATGCATGGAGAGTCATAAATTGCCTTTTAAAACTTTTTTTAAAGAAACTCCAACTATTACTCATCATTCCAACCCAACATGACTTCTAAGAAAATGAGAGCAGCAGACGAGAAAGCCAGTGTTGGACTACCACTGAGAGAATTTTGTTCAAATCTTCAGGCAGCCATGAAAATCTACCAGAGTAAACTTCCTCTCTTAAAACTATGCTACTATACAAGGAAAGGGGAGAGGGGGGAGGTAGGAAAAAAGGGAACTATTCACTGTCACAAGCTTTTTCAAAGAAGAATGACACATGATTATAATAAACAACTAGTTGGCTATTCTGGATAACTAGTGTCACAGTATTGATATTCCATTCTTTGCCACTGAAAAAATACTGTATTTCTAACAGACATTGCCAGTGTAATTAGCAACTCATATGAATCTGGAACTTGAAATCCTCCAGCATACAAACAAATCCTTGCTGGTAACTTAGTAGCAGAATGCCTTCTAGGCAAGCAAAGGTCCAAAGTTTAATATTCTGCTTCTCTGTTTTATAGCTCTTGCATTAGCAGAGCTGGTAGAAACTTTTCAGTGGTCTAGGACGGGTGTCAAACTCAATTTCACTGAGGGCCACATCAGCATTGCAGTTGCCCTCAGGGGGGCGGGTGGGTGTGGCCAGGGTGGGTGAGGTCTACTGGGTGGGCGTGGATGGAGTGGGTGTGGCCTACTGGTGGGTGTGGCCAGCTCTACATCGTTCACATCAAGGGTGCCTGTGGGGGCCTGGACAGGAGTGGGACAGATCTGAGGGTCTCTGGCAGAAGGGGGTGGGACTGGGGCAAGTGGCAAAGCATGGTCCACTGGAGGAGCCTCACCGTTCCTCTCAAGCCATGTGGCTAAGACTGAATGCGTTTCAGCATAGGTGGCCACCACAAAATTGTACACTGGCTCCCGGCTGGCCTGGACCAGGGCCAAGACAGTGGGGGCCATTTCCTCACTGTTTCCAGGATGGCTGCGCAGGCCACATGAAACCACTTCGGGGGCCGTATCCGGCCCCCAGGCCTTGTGTTTGACATGTCTGATCTAGGAGATCTGGTTAGATCAGGCTAGAGTCAACCATGATTAAGAAAAATAGTTTGCCACACTTAAAAAAAAACCTGGAAAATCTATGTTGTGTCTTATGTAATTTAGGTACAAGCTCCATCTTGCAAAATGACTATGTTATCAGAAACTGCTTTTCTGGCAAAGCAGAAAATTGTAAGATAGGACCGTGTATAAGGGGATATTCCTATAAGAAACTGAAATTTCTTCTCCAGTCTCCTGAGGTGTCCTGTTGCCAAAAAAATCAAACCTGGCCTTTTGTATGGAACACTCTCGTCACCTGCCACATATAACACAGGTAGTTTCCACTTTGCTGTCTAAGAAACAGGAAGAAATAGAGCAGTGAAACTAAAAGACATTTTGTTGACGTCAGAGAGCTAGGCTCCAAAACCACAGCAGACCCCTCTTCCCCTTGATGCCAAATAGCTTCTATACTAGAGGAGGAGAAGGGGGGAAGAGAGAGAATGAAAAATAAAGTCTCCATTTGACTACAGTACAATATTCCTCTAGTTGCTTTGGTTTCCAAGATTATTTTCCAAAAGGAAAAAAAAAAGATTTTGCACATTTCTGCTGCAATGGCTTGCCTTGTTCTCTCTTTCTGCAGCCATTTCAGTGCAATCTGAAAAAGGCTCCCAATGCTGGGAGTTTGATATTTGGATAGAAAATACTTCTTGACACAATTCTGTGGAACTCCCTGTCATGAGATATTGTGATGACAAAGGACTTAGGCAGATTTAAAAATGAATTAGACAGACAATATGAGAGCCAGTATGGTTTAGTAATTGAGATACCAGGCTAAAAACCAAGAGGCTGTGAATTCTAGTCTTGACTTAATCGTGAAAGCTAACTGGGTAGCAGTCACTTTGTGGCAGCTCAGCCCAACTCACAAGGTTGCTGTTGTTGTTGTTGTGGGGAAAATAGGACAAAAAAGGAGTATGTTTGCTGCCTTGAGTTATTTATAATAATAAAGGAGGGGGGAGGGAGGGGTGGGTTTGGGAGGGATTGGGTGAGGGTTGTTGGTTGTTTATTTGTAAAACTTTTAAAAAATTTTCAATAAAAAAAATAATAAAGGCAGGATAGAAATAAAGAAAATAAGTAAAATAAATATGGAGGACTAATTAACCTGGCAATGATTAGCCAAATCACTAAACAGATATTTCAGCTAGGAAGGCTGTGGACTTGTGAATTTTTCAAGAATATCTAGATTGCCTATTGTTGGAAACCAGATACTCTGATTCAGCAAAGATGTTATAGATTTATTTGGTGATCATAAAGACAGCCAGGATTGGACAATCACAATAGACTACTTTACATTACAACAACAACAGATTCTGAAATATGACAGATTCTAAGAAAGGATGCCACAGAACTGTCACATTCAAGATGAGATCCTATTAAACTAAATGTTCTGTCCTTGATAGATTGCTACCACCTCTACAAGAGCTTGAGTAGACTTACAAACTGAATGCACTCCATTCATCAGTAGGAACTATTTTGTGGGAAACCCAGTCAAACCAATTGCAGATAGTTGCCACGGAGCAACCGAAGCATATTAATTCCCCGGGGACTTGTAGCAGGCACCACAGCACAGCAAACATTTTATGGCTCACATCTTTAGTGAATAAAGGGAGAACAAAATTCTGAAATGCTTGCATTCATTTGTTTCTAAGAAGCAATGGATAGACAAATATAGTTCTCTAGATATCACTAACCTACTATAATGTTAATCACAGTAAAGAGACTTCTAGATTAGAGAAACCACTAGCCTGATCTTTTGGAGATGAAGGGAAAAGCTTCTGTGCACCAGGCCAGATTATATTTTGCCTAGCTAGTGGATTTTGTCTTTGCTGACTAGAAAGAGCCCTACAACAAAGAGTTTTTTTTTATTAACTACTTTCTAATCCTTTTAATTGGACTTTCTTCACTACATTGCACTGAGCAACCCTTCTCTACCTCATGCTTAGAAAAGTTTATCCTTGTATTTTTTGCTATATTTTTCTTTAAAATATGTGCCTCTGGCTTTGAAAAAAATCAAAATTTCAAACATTAGTAAACACTAATATACAGAAAGAAAACAATGTTTTATAATGATCACACCTTAAACAAAATATGTTCTGTGGAAATGATCCCAGTACTCTATAATAATAGAGATTCTAATGTACTACATACCTACTAAGAAGATCTGCAGAACTGAATAGCACTTACTCCCATGTATATTTACTTAGGATTACAGCCAAGTGGATAGCAATTACTGTAGGCTTTATACTGATATTCAAAATAAAGTAAAAAGCACACCAGTTGTGTGTGCACCTCTCTCACACATGAACAACTGCAGGCTCCATGGTCTCTGGGAATGGCAGGCAAAAATAGCTCACCCTCCTAAATAAGCAGGAAGTTTTAGAAACCAGATAACCAATGAGCCAAGATGACTTAAGGCCAATGATAGCACAAAGATTTTATTCATCTTTCCACAAAAAAAAGCTATTCTAATTCTTCATATCATCTGCTGAAATGCAGTACAAATATCTACAGTACCATATGACTTTCTGGCAACGCGAGATCAGGTCACTGAAATTCAATAGCAAAATACCTCATTTAGGGCAGTAGCCTGGTTTTCACTGGGTAAAAGGTGAGCCTCGGTTGTTCTTTGGTTGAGCCTTTCTGAAGCAATATGTTTCCATTCCCACTCTTAAACCCTCCCCAAGGTAAAAATCAGGCTGAACATCTTCAGCCCACCTCTTCCAGTAATGCATCAGGTAGCCATTTTTACCAGCTGGTAGGCAGAAAAGCTAAGGTTCCTCCCCCTGGTTAAAAAAAAAAGATGTCCAGTTCTGATCTGCATCATTTAAACTCGATATATTGTACACCCTACCTTCTTTACATTGTGAAATATGGAATACAAATGGAGAAATACCACACAGTGCAAGAATAGCCAAACAGTTCCATGCCAAGTTTAAAAAAAAAATTACTATACTCCCATTCTCCAACAAGAATGCAATTCCCCACCCCTGCTAAGATAGCAAACACATGGTATGGCAAATATGTGAAGATTTACACATACACACTCTCTCTCTGTCTCTGACACCCCCACAAACACATTCTGTATTCGTAACTGTCATTTCCCAGGATCACATCATTACAAAACACAATGATTCATTAGAAAAAGTTAGCCAAAATTTGTGAAATGTGTAAAGTATTATGCAGCTAAGGCATTACAAAGCTGAAGCGTCATCACTGATGTGTGCAGTAACCAAATATGGACTGCAGTTACAGAGTTAAGAAAAATGAATTTGGGCAGTTATCATTAAATAGAGGAAAGGGAAATTTGCAGAGTATTCTTTATTAAGGTTCCAGTTCTATCTTCCTCCTCCCACTACTGTTTCATTTCCTTTTTAAAACAGAGGAAAATGAAACCTATTCCTCATTCAATACAGTCAGAAAGTTAACTTTGCACATTCTTCTATGTTTCAATCCAAAGCAATTCCAAAAAGGTAGGCCTGAAGAAAGGAAGTAAAAGAAAACCTAATTAGTTTTCCAGTTATTTTATTTTTTATTTAGTCATCATCAGTCTTCTACCTCTTCAAAACTCTGTTACCTAGAATAGAAATAATATCCTAGTCTTTATACAAACATTCTAATTCATACAGAAACAATTGTTCCAAATTACAACCCTTCTTAAACCCACTGTCTGGTTATTTAAGGTGCTTAGAAAAGGAAAAGAGAAAAAGAGATAAACCTTTAATCAAGAGGAGTTCAACATGAAAATATAAACATGAGACTGTTGAGCAGGGCTACCGACAGAGATTATGGAGTGTAGAAAAGACAGAGGGTGGAACAGAATGGAACAAATATTGTTTGGGTGTGGACAGGGAGTATCTACAAGTAATGAGTCACCCACAACAGGAAAAGTAGGATTATTTTAAAATGGCTGGCCTGGGATGTAAGGAATGTTTGTAAGTTAAAAAAAAGTGACAGGGTGGGAAATACCAAAGAGTTGGCAGAGAACCAAGAAAGCAACAACAGTGTCCTGAGGGAGGCCAGCTATCTGTGGGTCAACTGAGGATTTGGGAGCTAAAGCAAATTCCAGAGTTTGGCAGGCAACAATTAAATTGTAAGGAGGACACCCCTTCTCTGAAGATAGATTATCACAATAGCAGTGAGAATAAAAGAATAAAATAAGTCCCAAGGCAATGGAAAAGCTACATTGAATGTAGGCAACTATCCATCAGGAATGCAGCTCTTTCTGCATTCTATAAATCTGAATTCATCAAGAACTTTAGTTATTAGATGACCTTCCAACTTTCCAATTTTGCAATGCTATGATTAACAAACAAGACTGCAAAAGAGGCATCAAGAACACAAAATATATAAAATACAGTATTTTGAACAGAACATAAGAGCTACTTTGCAAGAATAGACCAAAGTTTCATCAAATCCATAATCCTGTTTTCCACAGTGGCTACGTTTGTTACACACAGCCTTGATTAACTGAACTATTAAAAGGTTAAATTCTATTTCCTGAATTCCCATAACATACACGGCAGAGTTCACACATTTAAATGTCATATGTACTCTGAATGCAGCCAGTAGTTTGTTAAAATGTTCTCATTAATCCTAAAGACCCTCTCTCATTAGTTGCATCCAAAAATTGACATTCAAGAGATGGACTACCTTTAAGAGTTTATCTTTTGAACTCCTTGATAAGGATAAACATGCTTATTCTGCATTAATTTGTCTAATTTCCTAGTAAAAATATGTACATTAGAAGCTGTTACATACATATTGTGATAGCAAATTATAAAAACCATTGTAAATGTGTTAAGAAAGGAAGTTTTTATTAAGGTAATCAATCAAAAGGAAAACCTAAAGCCTGAAAAAGGAAAGCAGAAAAAAAAACAGCACATTTTCAGAAACATACTGTACTAGCATGAAGAAAATTGGCAGCAATATAACTCAAGGACAACTCCAAATATATCTGGTTTAGAAGACAGTTGAGAACTTAGGTTATAAGGAGGTCAACCCAGGACGAGTGCCTGGGACAAAAAAGTCTAGGAGGATGAGAAAAGATGGTGTAGAGTAGATAGATGAAGACAAAATATTAAAGGTGAAGTTTTATAATTTTCTCCTTCGTCAGAAAGAAAAGGAACTAGAAGGGAGGGAACAAGGGTGCTAGCACCTCTCAATTTTTCTATCACAATGCAATCAGATCTCCCCCATTTCCTATGCCTTACATAATAGCCCCACAATGCACCCAACCAAAGGGTCCTTGCACAATAATGTACTCTATAATAAATGTTACTAAATTTCCCCAACACAAAAATACCCTTTTCATTTTCTGTTTAGCAGGAATTCAAAGGTAATTCTCACT
Organism: Crotalus tigris; assembly: GCF_016545835.1. NCBI lineage: Eukaryota > Metazoa > Chordata > Lepidosauria > Squamata > Viperidae > Crotalus > Crotalus tigris. The sequence goes on along the minus strand of NW_024100549.1, from coordinate 645,788 downwards.
AGCTCGGTTCCCTCCATATAATCTTAAATGAAAACCTGCTGAAGTGACGCCAAACAGCTGCCTGTCAATCCTCCCCAACTCAGTTTTATAATGTACTTCACTACAATGACAGCACATTATTTCGCTCTCCCTCCACAGAACATTCTTGTTCTTTCCATGAGGCTATCTTATAGCTGATTTCACTTCAGCTTCCAGTTCTCTCATACAAAAAACCTTGAGATTCCCACTCTTTACCTTTCCCAAACTTTTATCCCTATTTCTAATAACTCCCAGCAGACGTGCCATCCATGACACCGAATAACTGTACCCTGATTTTCCTTTGCATCCCCCCCCCCCCAGGTTAATTTTCTCCTCCAAATTCCTTTTTTACTTTGCTAGAATTATTCCCGCAGGGCTCCTCGCCTCTCAAAAAGGTACTTCTCATTTCCTACCGTGCCCATAAAAGTAACCCTCCTGGGACTCCCTGGTCCTTCGGAAGACCCCCATTCCCGTGACACCCCGATCTCCTTCATCTCCTCCCCACCGGGGCGCCCAAGGACGACTCTCTCCAGGCACACTCACATAAACAGGCAGGGGCCAGGGGTAGACGGCCGGCTCCGCTCCCACTGGCGACTTAAGCCTGAGCTCCAACCTCTCGCCCATGCTGGCGGCGGAAGAGAGCGAGCAGAGGAGAGTCTCAGTGAGAGGATAGGTCAGCTCGGGGCGGCCAAAGGGATCAAGTGGCGGCGGACCCGCACCATGCTAGACCAGCGGGCGGCGGAGAGGGAACCGGCGGCGGCGGCGGCGGAGGACCAGCCCGCGAGCGACTGGCCGCTCCTTCCCTTCACGCGCTCTCTCTTCTCTATTGTCGCTCGCGCCGGGCCGGGCTTTTCGTCAGCAATAGCAGCAGCAGCAGCGCCGCCGCCATTTTGGGCCGCCCCCGCCGGCGTCAAAGGCAGGGGCCGCCCAGTGGAGGTGGTGGTAATGATGAGGGCGATGACGGTAACAGCGAGAAGGGAGAGGGAGGGCAATTAAAAAAAACAAACTCCGCGCGGGCGGAGAACGCCAACCCAAAATGTATCAGTACAGCTTTTATTGCTCATCTTATGTCCTTCACTCCACCGCTGTTAAGGAAAATTATAGCTTCGCGTAGAGAAGCAGGGGGAAGGCAGCGTCGCGCGCAACGAGGGGCGGAGGGGAGGGAAAATAACAGATTGGCGCGCACGCGCTTGGGCTCCTTAAGGGTACGCACGCACGCACGCACGCAAGCCCCAGATGTAAGTGAATTATTCGAAAGAGAAGCCTAGGTGAAGGGGGAGAGGAGGGACGCGCGGCCTCCAACATAAAAGGAAGAACGCCCGCCTCCGTTCTAGCTCGTTTACTGTACCCCCTTCCCCCCCACACGCAGACACGCTCGCTCTCCCCCATCCAGCCTTTTTTTCCCCTATATATACTAAGAAGGAGGTTCGGTGAATTAAAAAAGAGCGCGAGTCTCGGAGTGATTTTTTTTAAAAAAAAAGCGGGACCGGATCTGTCCGCCTTGGCCAGAGCGCGTGCGCCTCCTTGTCCTCACTTGCCCTCAAGAGGAGGCCCCGGCTGCGGCGGGCGCTCGCTCACGCTTCCTCCGCCTCCTCGAGCGCCCAAGCCCCCCCCCCCACTGTCTCGGTGCGCGATCGCCGCCTCCTCACGAAGCTCTCCCCCCAACGCACGAAGCGCACGAAGAAAATGGTAATAGTCACGCCGAAATCTCAGTGAGCCCCATAATCGTTACAGTCGTGTTTTCAAAAAAAAAACACACACACACACACACACACACACACACACACACACACACACACACACACACAGACACACAGACAGACAGAGCGATTCCTCGGGCAATCCTACTCGCGCGGGAACTCACGACGCGCACGTCAGATTTTCCTCAGGTACGTATTTGACTTATAAATAGTAGACACACGCAATGCAGACTAAGTTCACACGTAGAAACGGGAGGTGGGGTGGGGGAGACATGGAAAAGATGGCAAGGCAAGCCTGGAAAGATTTGACTCCCTGCCTTAAAATTAAGCACAATCTACCTCTGAATGAAAGCGGCTGCTTTTCCAGATGGAGAGGTTTCGTGTTTTGGGCTTCTTTGGCTGGGTCTTGTCTCAAAATTGCCCTGTTGCTGTGAGGCTTCCCCCGCGCCGCCACAGAGATAATAATACACCATAATTAATGCTGTCGCAGTTCGGTGTTTATTCTGAGGGGTAGCAGGGACATAAGGACAATTGAGTCCCTTTCTTTGGCCCGGGAAGATGACCCACCATATATTACACGTATTTACAAATACCTAAAGGAGAACAAAAACAACACTAGTGAAGTCATGATGCAAGTCTTATTTCCGATGGAAATCTGCTTTCGACTTTTGAGGTTAAAATACCAAATAATTCTTCATATTTGCTGGCAGCTGCTGGGGACATTCTCAGAAAAGTCTAGATAATGCATACATTTGGAGGGAAAATACCAATTAAATTACCTCACAAGACTTGTGAGGATAAATGTTGAGCTTGGGAAGAGCAAAACATTTCTTGGAGACAAGGTGGGCTTGTAATTTTTTTTTTTTTAATTTTTTAATTTTTCCATTAAACTGCCCTCCCTAGAGGTGGACTGCATCTGAACATGGAATTTCCATCAAACTGAACCTGGAAATGCAAGCAATTGTCAAATCAGGCTAGAGGTCCATGTAGCCTCCAAAAGAAGATGAAAATAGCAAATCTTTTTTGTTTCCCCTAAGCAATTTATGTTAAAAAATGGACTTAATGAGAATACAGAAGCATTTCCTAGAAGTGGGTAGTTGGCTTCCCCCCCCCCCACCATTTTTAGTTATTTGAACTAGTGGTCATTGTTCCTTTTCTCTGCATCTCTATGTGAATTAATGTGACTATTCTGGAAGCAGAAAACTGTACATGTTGGAATAAAAAAGTATACTAAGAATCTAAAACAAGTACTATTCTGCAGTGTTTTTCACATTAGTAACAGTGGTACCCTATCTACTGTGTTCAAGAGACATAATTTCAGAACTAGGCACAGGATTGCAGCTTTCCATCTATCTGCCTCTTTTGTTTACTGCTTTCTGGTTAGTAAATTTGAGATTTCATGGCACATTGCAAAGGGAAATGGGGATGCTTGGAACGTGCAGGCAGATGCTCCCTGCAGCTGTTGGTACAGAACATTTGAAAGGAAATGTCATTGAGAAGCTGTTCAAACTGTGTCAGCGTTTCTTGCTGATAAGGAGTGAAGCATATCTGTTCAGTCCCTCTGTAGCATCTGCTCAAGGACAATTCCAAAGAGTGCTGTGTTCAAGATCACAACTATTTCTACACATGTATGTGAATTTAAATAAACCAACCTTTATTGTTGCATGTTTAAAGCTAAACAAAGGGTATGTGGCACTTGAACTTTTCAAGTTCATAGCAAAATTTATCAGTGCTCTCAAAATTCAAATGTAGTGGTTTACATTTCAAAGGTTTTCCACTTTTGCTTTTGAAACATCTAACAGGCAATAAATATTAACCTCTCTTTCCCATTCTCTCTACACTTTTTTATTCATGGCAATACTGTAGTTTAAATAGTTCTATGGCTATGTGAAGTTGTTTTACATCAGAGTTTAATATTACTGAAATTACATGTTTAACCTGCATTTCCTCCAAATCTCAAAGTAGTATACCAACTCCCATTCTTTTATCTTCAAAATATTTCTATGAGATAGAATAGTTTCAACAAAATTAAACTGTTTCAGGTTTAAATTTTGAAATTCACTGAATTAAGGAAACTATGGCTGCCCTCAACCCCAGATCCTTAGACTCCATTAATCCCCTTTGATAATAAAATTACTCTTAAGAGTTGGTTAACTTAGCTAAAGATATATATCATGTCTTTTACTAAGGAATCTTGGCTCAAGATAGTCTCCAAAATTGGTGCTCTCCACATGAAGCAGCTCCCATTACTTTCAGTCAGTATTACCTCTTAGCAGATTTCAAAGTGGCATAAAGGTTTTGTTCTCCACACTGTATAGCTTTACATACTTAAGAAGCAATTCTATTGAATGGTAGAATTGGCACTGTTTTAGTGTACCTTTACAGGTGTAAAGAAGAAATTAGGGTAATTCAGTAAATTATGGCTCAGTTAATCATGGTTACTGCATTATCCCCAAACTTATATAATGGGACTTATTGTAAGATTGGATTCAGACAATATATTTCATCAAAATTAAAAGATCATATTATGGCTTAATATGTTGTGTTACTCCACCATACCCCTTGCACTGTCCATATTATACAAAATACTGCCAATCCACATGTTTATTGCTTTTCTAATGTCAAAATTATACTTTAGAAGTATATCCATATCTAGAGCTTTTTTTCCTTTAATTCAATCATGTCCGATTCTCAGAGACTGCCTAGACAAGTCCCTGCAGCTTTCTTGGCAAGATTTTTCAGAAGTGGTTTGCCATCACCTCCTTCCTAGGATTGAAAGTGACTAGCCCAAGATTACTAGTTGGCTTTGTGCCTAAGGCGGAATTACAACTCAGTTTCTAGGCTGATGCCTTAACCACCACACCAAATTGGCTTTCTGTGGAACAGTGAAGTCAAAATCTGGAACAATCATCATTTGAGTGTAGGGAATCCAAAATCTGAAGAGTTCAAACATTAATCTTAAACTTTGGTTTCCGTAAATCCAAAATGATAACTAGCTCCTTCCCATTGTTAGGAATTCAGCACTAAACATAATTTGACTGCTGCAGCCAATCATTATTAAAAAATATATTCTGAGCTGCAAGACTTTGGCAGTGAATTCTTAATGAATAGACCTGGGGGTTTGGCGGGGACTTTTTCAGTCCAAATCTTTTTTCTTGATATTCAAAATAGGTCAATGGATTTTGGTATTTTCCCAGCATAGCTGAATGGCTAGAGCTAGTTTAACTAGGTATTTTTGTTGTGTACATCTAAGCGATAAGCTTTTTTTCAACAATCCATGGCTTAATTGTTTCATGAACCAAGCCAGTAGAACAATCTTTTCCAACATTGATGCTCCCCAGATGAGTGGTATCAATGACTTGAGAAATGTACTGAAACATTAAATTTAACAGATGACAGCACAGCCTAGTCCAGTGGTGGCGAACCTATGGCACGGGTGCCAGAGGCGGCACTCAGAGCACTCTCTGTGGGCACACACGCCGTCACCCCAGTCCTAGGTCTTCATCTGGGTTTTATAAAACCTTTTCGCTTTAGGCCTCCGCCGCTGTGTGCAAAAAAGGTTCAATCAATCACAATTGCAACTTCTCACGGAAAAAAAACATCTTGCAAAGTTGGGATTGATTGATTGAACTTTTTAGTCCCACCCAGTCTGCTGTTACCACCGCAGCCACGTCCACCCAATTGGCCACACCAGCCAATGGGCCACACCCACTCAGCATCCAACGATGCATAAATGGGTTTTGGGTTGCAGTTTGGGCACTCGGTCTCTAAAAGGTTCACCATCACTGGCCTAGTCTTTTACTTTCACTTAGGAAACAAAACAAAAATCAGATCCATAGGTTGGATTTGGAAATCTGGAATAGTAATAGTTACTCATGCTTCAGTCATCTCTTAGTTAGATTACTACAATTCTTTCAAAATGAGGTTGCCCTTGAAGATTGCTCAGAAGCTACAGCTGGCCCAGAATACAGCAACATAGCCAATGATGAGCAGATGTATCACTGTTGCTTTGTGAGCTGTACTTATTGCTAATTATTTCCAAGTGCAATTTTAGGTGCTGGTTATCACCTGTAAAGACTTTCATGGAATAAGCTAGGTTCTCTGAGGGTCCACCTAGCTTCAGTAATTTCTGCCTGCCCAGTAAGATCAGACAGAGTAATCACACTCCAGATTCCACCAATTAAAAAAATGTCTACATGACTTAGGGCAGGCATTTCAAACTCGCGATGTTATGTGACGTCGCATGACATATCGCAACTTTTTCCCCATCGCCCGCAATGGGGTGGGCGTGGTTTTGGCGTGACGCATCCAGCCCATGGGCCAGCAGTTTGACATGCCTGACTTAGGGAACACACCTTTTCATGACAGTTGCACTGTGGAACTGTGTCTCCACAGATCTGTTTGCTCCCACCCCACTGCTTTCTACAAGTCTTTGAATATCTGGATTTGCTCCCTATCTGGAGTTAGGATAACTGTCAATCCTCTATTAGTTTTTGGTTGATCTGTTTTGGATGTGCATATCTTCTTTCGTTTCCTATTTTGGAAATGCAAGCCACTCACAGTCTTTGGAAGTCGGGCAGCCTCTACATCCAATAAAATAAAATAAATTCTTGCAAAAAAGACAGTTGAAATAGTTGATTACAAACTGAATATGAGTCAGCAATCTGATATGGCTCCAAAAACAGCTATTGCAATTTTAGGCTATATCAGATGAAATATCATTTCCAAATAAAGGGATATAATAATTCCATTTCATTTTACTTTATTCAGACCTCCTCTCAAAAACTGTTCTGGACACTACACTTAAAGATGAATTAGAAATTAGAACAGTTTCAGGGAAGGGCAACAAAAATGAATGGGGTACTAGGAACTAAGGCCTACAAAAAGAAACAATTGGTAATATTTACATGACATTCCAATTTAGTAGTATAGGAAAAAGTTCTAAATATCAGAGTCGTTCTGACATAACTACTAGTAAAAGCAATTAGAGAGGTAGTGGGCCCCTCAACACTGGATATGTTCAAGTGAAGTGAAGTGATCTAGCTAACTGTCAGGAGTGTCTCATTTTGGGTTTCTACACTGAGCAGGGAGCTGGCCTCATTATTCTTTGAGTCTTATCAACTAGGAATCTTAAGATTGGCTATAGTGGCTGGGGAAATCTAACAGCTGAAGTCTGTTTTCTCAACAAGAGAACCCCGTTGAGAAAACACTATAGCAGAAATCCCCCTTAACTGAAGAAGCTTCTTGGATGAAAAGCAAAACGTTTTCAAAGGAAAAAACCAAGGAAGTCCCATTATATTTTGGAAAAAGCAGCTGTGGGACAACCATGATGTGAATGATTAAGATCTCCATAGACATTGTAGCAGAAAATAGCTTCCAATGTTCTGATGTTGTAGATGACTATAACAGGAGTCACCTTTCAAGATTAGTGAATTTCATGTTGGAAAACATGACACTCTCTGGAGCAGCTGGTTGCTGACTGAAGCTAGAAAGTTTTTTCTCCTTATTCTTTGTTCTCAGCTGTTCTGTATGCCTTTATCTGCTTCTTCACACATGTGGTGCAGAAGCATGTTCCAGTAGATATCTGCTTTGTATCATAAATGCTTTCATGATTTATCTTTGAGGAATTCATGCCAACAATCTTGTTTATTAAGCAGGCCTATTAGAGTCCCATCAATCTGACACACATTGCATTCACACAACTTGCTGAATTTGGTGTGTTTCAGTATATGGTATACTATATATTGTATATTTTGAAGTGGTATTGCTTTGTTTATTGTTCCTTGGAACATTGTGCAGATCTTGCCATTGAGGTTTGTAAGTAATTATTTAAGGCTTTGCCATACTCTAAAATCCAGCCAACTATGTTTATTCAATAAACCATGGTTAAACATATTGGTGCAATTCATAGACAAAGAACTGCAAGAAGGTAATTCTTTCCCTTGGTTAAAAAAGCTAATCAAAATAGTCATCTTTGATTAGTTTTACAATTAGTACACAATTGGAAGCATGAATTTGTGCAGCTATGATAGGATACATAGGTTCTACCAGCACCAGACCAACCCTTGGTTTTAATCATATACTTCAAGAACTTCCAAGTTAGCTCCTCTCAGTTCTGAGCTGGGAAACTTCACTGATACTATTTCTACAGATAGTTTAACTATTAAAAGCTCAAGAGCGGTACCAGGGAGAAAATATGGCTATCCTGCATCTCTTCTTCTTGTCTCTTTCTTAGCTTTCAAGATTATGAATTCTCAACTTCCCGCTCTGGAATGTGAAGGAAAATACAGGCCAAAAGGTTTTTGTTGTATTGTTTTCATATTCTACAAGGACAAATCACACAATTAGAAAGAAAAATATTGATCAAAACTAGAAACACTTCTATTTCTTGAACAAGAGCCAGAATTTGGAGACGAGAACATTTTCTTCTCCCTAAACTCTAAACATCATCCATTTTAGAAAATTCTGCCTGGTTGAATTTAGAGGACATACTTGAAACCAGGATATTACTACCCCCATGAAATTTTGTACTGTAGCAAGAAATCTGACAGCAGTGACGGAGGAAAAGAAGTATAACCATCTCCATCAACTGGGGAGCAGCCAGTGTGATGTAGTGGTTACAGTATTAGACCAAGAGCTGATTGATGCTGGTTCTAGGTACTCTCAGCCACAGAAGCTCCCTAGGTTTGTTGTTGTTAATTGCGAAGTCGTGTCCGACCCATCGCGACCCCATGGACAACGTTCCTCCAGGTCTTCCTGTCCTCTACCATCTTCTGGAGTCCATTCAAATTCACACCTGCTTCAGTGACTCCATCCAGCCATCTCATTCTCTGTCGTCCCCTTCTTCTATTGCCCTCAATCTTTCCCAGCATTAGGCTCTTCTCCAGTGAGTCCTTCCTTCTCATTAGGTGGCCAAAGTACTTGAGTTTCAACTTCAGGATCTGGCCTTCTAAAGAGCAGTCGGGGTTGATCTCTTCTAGGACTGACCGGTTTGAACGCCTTGCAGTCCAAGGGACTCGCAGGAGTCTTCTCCAGCACCATAGTTCAAAGGCCTCAATTCTTTGGCGCTCAGCCTTTCTTATGGTCCAACTTTCACAGCCATACATTGCAACTGGGAAAACCATGGCCTGGACTATACGCACTTTTGTTGGCAGGGTGATGTCTCTGCTTTTTAGAATGCTGTCTAGATTTGCCATAGCTTTCCTCCCCAGGAGCAAGCGTCTTTTAATTTCTTGGCTGCAGTCCCCATCTGAGGTGATCTTTGAGCCCAGAAAAATAAAATCTGTCACTACCTCCATTTCTTCCCCATCTATTTGCCAGGAATTGAGAGGGCCGGATGCCATGATTTTGGTTTTCTTAATGTTGAGTTTCAAGCCAACTTTTGCACTCTCCTTCTTCACCCGCATCAAGAGGCTCTTTAGTTCCTCTTCACTTTCTGCCATTAGAGTGGTATCATCTGCATATCTTAGGTTGTTGATATTTCTCCCGGCAATCTTAATTCCAACTTTTGATTCATCTAGCCCTGCCTTTCTCATGATGTGCTCTGCATATAAGTTAAATAGGCAGGGCGACAGTATACAGCCTTGCCGGACTCCTTTTCCAATTTTGAACCAATCAGTGGTTCCGTGTTCGGTTCTCACTGTTGCTTCTTGACCCGCATATAGGTTTCTCAAGAGACAAATGAGATATATGGTGTCTTATAGACAGTTACTTAAATGGGATGGACAAAACTGGCAATTAAAATCACGGGAAGAATTAGCACAAGAAAATTTTATTTATTCTTGGTTCCAATATAGGCAACTACTAGATAGATGGAAGATGGATTGTAAGGTGGGTTTTCTTAGAGAAGATGAAAATCTTATTAAGAAACTGAAGGATCAAAAACAAACCCACATTAAGAGAATTTATGGGGTTTTAGTTGAATTGGACTCAGAAACGGAACTAATTAAAGATTGTATGATTAGATGGGCGCAGAACTTTGGTGAGCCAGTTTCATTGGACACCTGGGAAACTATTTGGGTGAGAAATGTCAAATTTACTCAAGCACAGAATTTAAGGGAGAATTTTTATAAAATGTTTTATAGATGGCACCTTGATCCACAAAAAATGTCTTACATGTACCCTGACGTGCAACCTAAATGCTGGAGATGTGGTTATAAGGAGGCTTCCTATTATCATATTTGGTGGTCATGCAGAGAGATAAAAGCATTTTGGATCAAAATATGGTGGAATATCCAGAGAATTTTTAGAAGGAGGGTAAAATTTACTCCGCAATTATTTTTGTTAGGTATTGGTACAGATTGTGATACAAAGGAGGTTGTATTGATGTTAAATTTGATCACAGCCGCGAGGCTGTTAGTTGGACAATATTGGAAGAAGGAATCTTTGCCTACATTGCAGGAATGGTTTTTTAAAGTAGCTTATCTGGCGGAAATGGCAAAGATTTCGGCTTTCTTAAAGCAACAAACGCAAGAGAAGTTTTTTGCTATCTGGGACAAATGGATAAAATTTATACAATTTAGATTGGGTATACAAAAATATCATATAGCTTTTTCATAAGTTTTATTTTTATATATATTATAGATATCTTTTTTATATATATAAACATAAAGTTTTTAATTTAATTTTTATTTTTTTTTATTTCTTAAGCCTATATTCTGCTCTGGGAAGCTCAGGGGGGGGGAAGGGAGGGTTTTTGGGAGGGGTGTGGGGTGGGGGTTTTTTTTTTTTATATATATATGTATTGTTTAATTTTTTTTTCTTTTGTATATGTTGTTTTTTGTTCTGTATTGTTCTTGTTCTTCTTGTAAAATTTATAAAACTTTTAATAAAAAAAAAAAAAAAAAGAGACAAATGAGATGGTCTGGTACTCCCATCTCTTTAAGAACTTGCCACAATTTGTTGTGATCCACACAATCAAAGGCTTTTGCATAGTCAATGAAGCAGAAGTAGATGTTTTTCTGGAACTCCCTAGCTTTCTCCATGATCCAGCGTATGTTGGCAATTTGATCTCTAGTTCCTCTGCCTCTTCGAAATCCTGCCTGTACTTCTGGTAGTTCTCGATCCACATACTGCTGGAGTCTAGCTTGTAGGATTTTAAGCATAACTTTACTAGCATGTGAGATGAGTGCAATGGTGCGATAGTTTGAACCTCCCTAGGTTATTTTGAACCAATTCTCACAAGATTGTTGCTGGGGAAAAATAGAAGTAGGGAGCACTATTTCTCTTGTTTTTGAGATCCTAAATGAAAGCTGGAATACAGGTAGCCCTTCGCTTATAATGGCAATTGGGATCATTGGCCATTACTAAGCAATGTGCTCAAAAAGCATATGTTACATGACCCCGCTGCTTAGCAACAGCAGTTCTAATAATCTCAGTTGCCATCATTAAGGATCACATGTGACCATAACTTCCAACCAGCTTCCCCATTGTTCTTGCTTCTGAAAATTTGGTCATCCATTCCGTTCTTCACCTCCCAGCTAGACTACTGCTATGCATTCTACATGGGGCCTTTGAAGAGTTTCAAAAAATTTCAGCTGATGCAAAATGTGGTGGCACACGCAATTACTGTATATAGCAGAACACACGTTACACTTTCGCTTTGAGAGCTGCATTGGTTTCCAGTTTGTTTCCAGGTCCAATCCAAGGAGCTGGTGTTGATCTTCAAAATCATCACAGCACGGGACCAGATTACTTGAGGGACTGCCTCTTCCAGCTAGATCCAGCAGAGAAAGCTCTGGGTTCTGTAAGCTAGGGAACTGCATTTGACAAGCTCTAGGCAGCATGCCTTTTCTGAAGTGACCCCCACATTGTGCAATCTTCTTCCCCCTGAAATGAGATTGGCCTGCCCTAATCACTTCTGACGATCCCTTAAAACCTGGTTATGCCAGCAAGCCTGGGGACCCCAGAGGACAGGTAAATTTATTAACATCGATTTCTATTTCCTTGTTTGTTCTGTTTTTTATATTTTTAAATGTTTTTATAATTAGTAAATAAATACATTTATATATTTCTCCACTGTTTTAGTTTTATTATTCATCACCCAGAGTCACTTTTGGTGAGATTGGTAGTTACATAAATTAGATCAGATCACAATCATATGACCATGGCTCACTGCAATGTTAAGCATGTTTTGTAATTTTGTATTAATTCAACTAACCGTTTTATAATAAATGAAAAGAACAGTCTCTTTTCCACAGGTCTGTCTACCCAGACAACAATGCAATAATCCAAAATACTGCTTTTAAAGACAGGTTTCCATGGGTTTGTGTTGTACTGCCCTCAGCTGGAACAAATAAGCAAAACTATATTGGCATCATATTTAACTGCCATTTCCAGCTTAGTGCCCTCTAGATGTGCTGGGGAGGAAGGAAGTTGCATTTCAAAAGATGCAGGAGCTGGGAAAGGCCAGGATATTGTACTGAAGCGTACAATTCTAATTACTTTCCTAAAGTGCACTTGACTGTTTCAGAAGCATATCATGTTTACTGGTTTTAATTATTTTTAACTAAATAATCTATCCTGCATATTTTTAATTGAATCAATCTATAAATAAGGGGGATATAGGAAAAAGTAATACAAGTATGTTAACACAAATGCTAAAATTGTGTATTTACTGAAAAGCTATACCTGTTCAACAGAAATGTACACAGAAGAGCTGCCTAAGTCTGTGCTTGGTTCTGATTTATCATATTGTGTAGAATAGCCATTAAATTCTAGATACGATGGCTTATAATTTAGCGTAACAGGCAACTTGTCCCTATTAAATCAATCCAAGGTATAGGACATTTGAATCAAATTACAGAAGTGATATATACTTATTCTTTGGGAGCTTTTGTCCTAAACACAACTACCATAAAAATAATTCCATTGAATACAAAAGGGATGTTGAGAAATTTGGATTAAACTCAGTTGAAAATGTGGCTGTTACTTTCTATGACACGACCCTTCCCAACTGGAAACTGTATTTTGAGTCAATAGAATTGTAATGTAGAGGGAAAGAAAAAAACAACAACAAAATCCACACTGTCAGAGGTTCCACTGAAATTAAATCTGGATTACAGACTATAGACAAGTCCCATGAAGCCATGTACTAGTACTGGTATCTTGATCTCTGAACAGTATTGCTGCAGCCACTCTCTTAAAACTACAGCCATCCACCATTTTAAAGCAAGTTTGCTCAATTCAGAAATGTCTATATTGGTCTGGACTGAAAAATCCCTGAAGCCTCAGAAAAGGAGAATTCAAAATGAAATTATCCAGCATTATGGTATAGCTAGTAACTGAGAAAAATTTGGTGCTATGCCTACTTTTTAAGAGACTAGCTGTCATTGAGATAGAATAGTGGAACCACGATATGCTGTATTTTGGTTTAGCTCAGATTTTTTTTTTAGTTTGAATTAGAGCAACAGCAGAGTAGGAGAAAGCCCTGGTTCTAAGAGAAAAGTTTTTAAGACTGATGCAAACTAATCCAGTATATCTATGTAAGTTTTAGAAGTGCCCGCTTCAATGGGTTTGCAGTCCAAAATAGATATGCCCCATTTACCAGATTTGTAAACCAACTAGAATTGAAATGAGAAAGTCTCTTTATCCTTGCTGATAACTACCTTCAGCAAATGTTTACTTTTCCTGAAATATAACCAACTAATAATATTTCACTTTTAAGAATTGGTATTATGCTTTTTTTCTCCATTTACATTATTAGTAAAACTGCAGAGTGAGAGTGTTATTTTAAAGTAAGTGAAACAATTAAAATGTTTGAAATGCAGGATATATTAAAATGTAATTACAATAATTTATAATCTCACTTTTTCACTAGGTAAAACAATTGAAACCAATCTGAATTCAGAAAAACATAAAATGCATAAAAGAATCATTAAAGCAGTACTCTAAAACTAAAGGAAAACAAACACAAACAAAACAGTAATAGCAGTAGGTCCAAGAACACAAAATATCCAACCTTGTTCTAGCTAAGTTATGTGATGTAGAACCCCAGCATATGAAGCCAATTTATAATTCAGTGTCAGAAACTAGGGGGTTAACTGTGCTTGCTGAGGTTAACACAATCAAGCTTCTAATTTTAATGTTGTTTTCTAGATTCACGGTAGCAAAATATTCCAAAATCACTGTAGAGAATAAAAGCAAATACGGGCTTCAGCTCTAACGATCATCTAGATTTCTTGTTCCTATCCTAGAAACCCAGAAAGTTAAGCTGATTAAACTGCTTGGCATTAAACCATGAAACTAATCACGGGGATTGATTTCATACAACATGCTAGACTGCGAGCGGTTCAGTACTATGCGGAAGTCAGGCAACTACTGCGGGATATCCATGTCATATGGTATTGCAGTCATATGGTATTAAAAATATTGAAAATGTTTAAGAGGTTTTTAGCGTGCTTCTCCAGCCATTGTTCTCGCATCTAAGTGTAGGAGAATAAGAAGCCAGCTCAGTTGACGCGTGGACTGAAACGGCCAAATGAGCAAAGTTAGTGATAGAGACGGAGGAAGCAAAGGAGAGAACGGCAGGCGGATGTGACGCATTCACTATCATTAACTTACTCTATGGAACAACCATAGATTTCAGACAGTTCCTAGTATAGTTCATTAAACCTGAACGCCGCGTCTTCACAAGACGGTCGTGATGCTGGGACTGGAGGCTGGCCGGGAGGATAGGAGGTGTGGCCTGCGTCCACTCAGCTGACTGTCCGCCAGTTTGTCCGCCGCTCCGGCGTTTACCTCAGGAAAGCGCCGGTGGGGCGGGAGGCGAGAAAAAGGAAAGGGGGAGCAGGTGGGCAACCAGGACGCTCTTTCAAGCACGCGGGATGTGATCCGCCGCCGACCTCCCTTTTTCTGCCTGATTCCTGACTCCTGTGGCGCGTCTTCATTTCTAGGCGGAACGCTGCCTTCTTTTCCATTTAGTTTGGCTTCTCCCGCTACTCTCCACCATGGCGTTGAAGATGGTGAAGGGGAGCATCGACCGCATGTTTGACAAGAACCTGCAGGACCTGGTGCGGGGCATCCGCAACCATAAGGAGGATGAGGTGAGAAGGAGGAGGCTGGCAGCCTACGGGGGAGGGGGGAGGCGACGTGAAGGATGGGCTAGGCCATAATGTCGGTGATAGCGCATCCCTCTCCAGCATCTGTCAGATTTTTAAGTCACAAGTTCCCCCAACCTGGTGATTCAGACGTGTTAAGACTGTCGGTCCCTCAGCCCCAGCCAGTAGTTGCATGCCAGCTGGATGTCATGCAAATTGAAGCCCGAGGCTTCTGCAAGGAGCCAAATTAAGGACAAGGCTGATTTAAGCATTGGTGGGAGCATTTGTTGCTGTTCCTCCTATCCATGTATACACTGCCTTCTCCTCTCCCTTCCTTTTGTTTTTGTTTTTTGCATATGGAATTCGTTCCCTTTGTTTCCCTCGGGGAACACCAAATGTGGGGAGTGGCTCAACCAGAGAATTTGCTCTCTCTAAATCTGTTTTGTCCCTTAGGATAAAAGGAGATGATTTCTTCTTCCTTTTTTTTTTTTTTTTTTAAACATCTTAGGTTTTTCTGACCTTCCATCTTTGTTTCTAATTTTAGTAGTTCTGTTAAGGAAGGAAAGAGAAGAGTTGTGCAAGATTTCTTCATTAGTATAATAGTGAAAGAAGGTCTCCCTTTGGGCCTTGTGCTTGAATTTTGTTATTCCTCTCCCTTTGATTCCGATAAATGTATTTTTTACATTAAAACCCTGGAACAGGAACTGTGCTGTATTATTGATTTTTGCAGTCCTTTTTAGGATCCTTTCTGATAAAAGAAAGGTGTTGTTGTTGTAAAGGTAAAATATGCTTAATGATAAATAGTGGTCTTACATTTTCAACTTATTGACATTATTCAGTTTCCATAACTGTAGCTTTGCAAGGTAAGTTGGTAATATTGTCACTATGTGAACTTTCTGTTAAAAACCTTTCATTTGGGCCAATCACAGTCTCTCAGCCCAGCCTACTCAAGCATGGTTGTTGTGGGTATAAAGGTGAAAGACAGAGTCTTGTGATTCTGAAAGGGAATGGGAGATAAATTTTAAAAATAAAGTTGTAATTTTTTAAAGGCCATCCATTGTAACTAGAAAGATAAATGTGGACAGAGGCTTTCTGGGTTGCTTAGGTGCTTAGGTTGATTTGTATCAAATTGCATAGTAGTTACATATTGAAATACCAAATAGAATTTTATCTGTGGGATCTATTAAAGATGAGGTACCTCAATCTCCTCTCTACCAGCACAAATACCAAGCCAAGTTGTTTTACCACAAGCTCTCACTAGACTAATACGTTTTGTGGTCTTATAGTTGTATAAACCCCTGCCTTCAGTAACAAAAGTCAGCAAAATACATTGACCAAAGAATCGGGAGACCTTTATCACTGATATATAATTTGTTTACTTCTCATTTAGTCAGTAAAATAGACCAGTGCTGCAAACTACTTCCACAAAGAACTGAAAGTGGCATACATAGCACTTCTTCAATTTTCCTCACAATAGTTCCTCTGTGGGATAAGGGTGGACTTGAACTTTGATCTCCCTAGTTCAAAATACTTTACCACATCATTCTAACATTCAGGAATAAATATCTTTATTCTGCTTGTGTTTGAATGTACCATTGTATTATTTATTTTGTCTTTCAACA
The DNA here is from genome assembly GCF_016545835.1 of Crotalus tigris. NCBI lineage: Eukaryota > Metazoa > Chordata > Lepidosauria > Squamata > Viperidae > Crotalus > Crotalus tigris. The sequence goes on along the minus strand of NW_024100549.1, from coordinate 629,411 downwards.
GTCCTGTAACAGGTAACTATTTCCTCAACTTACTCAAGATCGTGAGTTGAATTCTTGCAAATGAATTCAAACTATAGATTTTAAAGTTCCCCAAGAACGTTGCCAGTATCTAATAGTCATAACACATTCCTATTAATGCAACTATTTTACATATATGCTTTTAAAGATAAGTAACCATTGTAAATACATGTGTGATCAGATTAAATGAGTATGGCTGTGTTTGCATGCCACAGCTACTATGAACTAGCCAGCCACATTTTAGCCTGTTGTGTTGAATAAACCCATCCTCTGTGGCTAATTTGTGGTTCAGTATATTGTATGAACTCATAAAATTATCTAAACTGTGATTTAATTCATTATAAACATGCTATGCAAATACAGCCATTGATTGAAGTGTGGGGGCTGGAGGCTGGGAGAAGTAGCTTTTCTAATGCAGCCTGTTAAGTTTGCAGTAAAGCTACCCAATCAACAAAGGTGGTTCATTGCTGAATTTCCTGTATTGAGGACAGTGAGGAAGGGAGCTATCTTATCTTCATGCCCAATATTTGGGGGGGAGGGGTCTTCTTGGAAATATGAATCCATTTGATCACTGTAGCTAACTAACATGTAGCAACAATCTTCTGTCCTCACATAGCCGCAATTATACACTTTTAACCACCACCTCGAGATAATACTGGAATAACGTTTTTTACTTGTTCCTCAAGATAAAGACTGAAACCATTTGTTGAATGTGCTAAAACAGGTATCAAACTGGCAGCCTGCCAGATGCGTCACGCACAGGCCATGCCCATCCCTGGCTCTGCAAAGGCAAAAAATGTCAGAATACGTCACGTGACGCGATTGAGTTTGACACCTATATGCTAAAAGAAGAGTGTAGCCAAACATGACTAGTGGTTGCTATATGGCCTGCAAAACTGTCCTTTGCAGCCCCTGTATGTTACTTCAGTCAAAATTATTACAATTTCACACTATGACTTTCTGCCTTCACAGAATGGCTTTCTATTCTTTCATGATAGAAAATATAGAAAAATTGTACTGTAAGCTACATTGTAGGCCAAAATTAAAGAAATCCTCTAACATGGGAGGCAGGGAAGAATGACTCCACTGTTACATGTCCTCTTTATTTCATCATCCCACTCATTGTGGTTTTAATGCTTCCCAAAACTGTTAAGTGCAGCCCTGGCCACCAAATGGCCACTCAATCTATTTTATGTCTCGTACTGAATTTAAAATGGTTAAGCAAGCCACGGTTTAGTGTGAAACAGGTTCCTATTTCAGGACTCCGGTACAATTAAGGAAAGTGTAGTTTATGTTTTGATTTTAAAACATTTCCCTGAAAATCCCATCTTTTTTTTTTTTTTTGCTAGTATCCAGTATTTGTTAGATTTATATTCTTTAACAAAGCTATCTCATATTTTTTTTTTGCAAAGCTTGCATCCTTGAAATTTTTTTTCTATGTATCTATTACACAAAAGACATTTAAGGAATGTAGCGCTTACTACATTGTATTGGTTTCCCGGCTACCCTTGGGTGAGAAACTATTTGTACTTTGTTTTTTAATGGCTCCTGATATGCCTATCCCCTAAAAAGAGGAAATGTCTGAATCTTATATCCTTTACAACATAAACACTTAGGCTTCTGATGCAATTAATAAATAATTTTTCATAATTAGCCAAGCTTTCCTGTGTTCATCTACCTTTCTCTTATTTACCACAAGCATGTGAAAAAATTAAATTTAAATTTATGTATGAATTCCAAACTACAGAAGTTATAGTTGTATGTTGTGGTCATTAATTGAGTCATCATGTGATTGCACCCAATTTTATGCCCTTTTGTGCAGCAATTATAAAATGAACCCATTTTAGCCAATGGATTTTTTTTTTGCCAGAAATCAGAAGTAAATGCAAAAAATTGTAGTCATATGACCATTTGCTAAATGCCCAACATGTGATCACGTGACTGCAGGCAGCATGGCTGTAGGAACTTTGAAACTTGGTCATACGTAACTTTGAGTCATATCTTTGAGTGGTCATTTAGCGACCAGTCATAAGTCAAGGATTACTGTATCATTACTCTTAACCTTGGCTAGTTTATGTTAGCTTTCCACGTTAGCATTTGAAGTTTTGGATTATGTGCCATTAAGTCACTGTCAACTGCTAGTAACCACATACATTTTCTCCATTATGAGGTGGCTTTCAGATCCTTTAACTTCTAATATTTAAATATAGTTTATTTTTTTCAAACAAATTGCGCATCTGTTTATTTTAATAAGCAAAACTGTGTAGTTTATTGTACCCATAAATTAAACTGTGTTTAAGGAAAAATGCATTTCTTAGTTTTTTGTTATCTTATTTACAACCATGTTGTTTGAACTTAAAAGACTAGTATATGCCTCAGTGGCAATTAGTAATGAATAAGACTTCAATATATGAGTTGTAAAGCAGACGTACTATGGAGCAGCATCTCTGCTACTGTTAAGCTTTTTGCTTTTTTACCTCTTATATGGTTACACAATCGTATTTTTTAAAATAAAAGTCTTGTGAAGGATTGATCTAACCATATCCCACTCAAACTACTTTTTAAAAAAATTCAGTTAGAACAGTGGTTCTCAACCTTTTTAATGCCGCGACCCCCAACCGGTCGTAAGTCGAGGACTACCCAACCGGTCGTAAGTCGAGGACTTTCCCTGCCTGGGAGCACCGCGTATGCGTGGTGCCGCCCCCTGCGCCAGCCGAGGCGTAGCTGGCAAGCGGCAGAGACGGCGCAGGGCGACCACCGGCTGGGCCACCAGCTGGCCCAGCCCAAGGGAGGTAAGGCACCCGCCGGGCCCCACACGTGCCAGCAACCCTCCCTGCGCCCACCGGCCTCCCACCTCCCACCCCTGGCCCTCTTTTATGTACATTTTTAGTAGTTGCTCAGCAGGGAGGGGTGGAAACTTCCAGACAGCTCGCTTTCGCTGCAGACAACTTGCAGCACCGTTTGCAGAATGGGACTTTTGGCAGGCTCAGTAGGGCAGAGACAGCTTGGACAATTCCTATTGGCTTTTGAAAGCCAATAGAATTAGACTCTATTCAAAAGAGTCTATTCTATTGGCTTTCAAAAGCCAATAGAATAAAAGGGAGCAGCATAGCTAAGGAAAAGGGGGAAAAAATGGCGGACTGCGTTGTTTGGCGATCCTCGTGAAATGGTCGTTCGACCCCAAATGGGGTCGCGACCCACAGGTTGAGAACTGCTGAGTTAGAAAATCATACCACAAATCACTACAGGTAGTCCTCGAGTTACAACAGTTCATTTAGGAAAAGTTGAAAGTTACAATACTGAAAAAAAGTGACCATATTTACAACCTTTGCAGCATCCCCATGGTCACATGAATAAAATTCAGATGCTTAGCAACTGATTCATATTTATGATAGTTGCAGTGTCCCGGGGTCATGTGACCGCCTTTTGTGTCCTGACAAGCCAATCAATGGGAAAGCCAGATTTACTTAACAACCATGTTTCTAATGTAACGACTGCAATTATTCATTTAACAACTGTGGCAAGAAAGGTCATAAAATGGGGCAAAATTCACTTAGAAATGTTTTGTTTAGCAACAGAAATGTTGGGCTCGATTGTGGTTGTAAGCCGAGGTCTACCTGTATAAAGAAAGTATTGGCTATATGAGAGAGGGCTTGGCTTTTGATGTCTATCTGTCTGTCTTGTAGTTTGTGGGTAAGTAGTTTACCCATAGTAAACTATTGAATTTACCCATACCACCACATATAAATGTGAATTTTCATGTATTGAGGGAAGTCTTGCTTTGGAGCATTGAAAATGGTTTTTATGCTGGTTGTATGATTCTTTTATGTTTTATTGCGTCCTTCTGATCCAGCTTTGTTGTAAATTTTTATTTATTTATTTATTTTTATTATTACATTTGCCCCCCCCTCCGGTGACTTGCAACAGCAAACATCAAATTATAAAAAATGTAAATATAACAATTGAAAAACAATGAAATAATAAAAATAAATAATGAAGTACCGGACCGCACAGTTGGAGGTGAGCGGCGGATCAATGAAACCAAAATCATCTCTTCTGTGCAAAGTAAACATAGATATATTATGATCAGTTTAATTGTTAATAATTGTAGAAGTAATTCAGAAATAAAAGAAAATCCATTTGGGCCATTAATGTGCAATACTTATTTATGTCTTTCCCGAACTGGTATTAAAACTGGATTACAACCTCTGGCATTATCATAATGACATATAACCAATAGGCTTTAGATTAGATTCAGTGAAATTATTTCTGAGTAAATGTGTTTGAGCAAGCAATGTTTTTCTATTTAAGACTTTTTTTAGTTTACAGTAAAGTTTTATTTATTTTTTATTTATTAAATTTATATGCCACCCATCTCACTATCACAGCGACTCTTTCTGTAAAGTTCAATTTAGCAGGCTCCTTTCACCATGTTGGATATTTACTGGTAGTGATTTATGGTTGTGTAAGATTTGCAGAAATTTTTAGACAGAAATCTTTTTTCTATGGCATTGTCATATGGCTCCATATTTACCACATGAGACATTTTCAAAAATGTGACACTACAGACTTACATGTTTCATTTGGGATTAGAATGAAATGGTAGACATATATACAAGATTCACTGCTAGATTGGGAATTGCCATTGAAAATTTGGGAGAGAAAGTGATGCACAGAGAGCTTTTAACAACTCGAAGTATGACATTGCATGTTTCATGGTGCGACATCAGCCATCTATTTCCTGTCATGTGCTTTTATATTTATAGCTTGATTCTTTGAAGGAGACAGTTGTTACTAGGCTATCCCCATATTGAAACAGTTAGAAAGAGCTTATTAGCAGCTTCCATATGCAGATAAAGTTATGACATCCAGAACAGCAAGTTGCTCATTTTCTGATCCCGCAAATATGCCATGGAGTAAAAAGGAGGACTACCTTAATACATAGCCTTAGGATTTTAAATGTTAAATAAATTAAAATAAATCAATAAATTAAAAGCTCCTTTAAGTCAAAGTTGCTTATGGATGAAGACTTACATTTCACATTTGATTGACAACTAAAAGTGGCTGTTCAATTTCCTCTTGGAAATATAAAAGAATTTACCAACTCCAAAAGTGGGAATTCTGTGAAGATTCAACACATTAAAAAAAATAACATCTTTCATTTTTAATGCCCTAAGTCTTATGACTACGTAGGCTTGATACTTTAGACTGAATGACCCCAAAAATATATTAAAATGTGAGCCCTTTGAGGAAGGCCAAGTCAGGGTTAAGTCTGAAACTCTATTGATATATGATATATTCATAACTGAATATTGAAAGTCTGACTGAAAGTCATAACTGAATATTGAAAGTCTCTTCCCTGACTCCTTTTTATACTAGTCAATTAGGAAGGAGACAGTTTGAGCTCCTTAAGTTTTTTCTGTTTCCTAGGCTTAATGCATATTTTTCCAGTTGTGGTCTCTACAATCAGCATGAAGACATTCTGCATAAGGTAATATCTTCATGATGATTCAATTCTCACGTGGCTCTTAGACTCCAGAAATATTACTGCTGTTGGATGCCATTGTGTATGTATATGATGTGACCAACTTGTCAGAATGGTGTCACAAAAAGAAATAAGAATTGAACGTGCTTTAAAATTTACTCAGAAATAGTGCTTTGGACCTCATATAAGTGTAAGAGCCTCCTGCTATTCATTAAAGTAAGTTGACTTTTTGACAGTGGCTTCTCTAAAAACCTGGGGGAAAAACTAAACTTTGGAGTATGCGTCCAATGCTTAAAAAAGTATGTTACAATTACAAAATCCATTCTTCAAAGCAAGATCATTCTTCAAAAATATATGAAGCCATAAGGCACGCATGAGAAATGAGAATTTTAATTCTTTTGTTTTGCTTGATGTTTCAAGAAAATTGACTTCTCACCACATCTAGCCATTACATTTAAATAAGTTCTCCAAAGATCTCTGCTGTCCAATTATTCTAATTATCATCTGGGTGATGGGCATAGTACATTTCCTTGCTCTGTGTTTTGCAAAAAGAAATGCAGACTGGAATTTTATACCATCCTAGTTCTAAAAAATATTTGATATGGGAAAGATCGATGAAAATCTACAGTGGAACTGGGAGAGCAAAATTGTGCTTTCTGCTCCAAGCCTAAAAATTAGGGTGAGGTTTTTTTTATATTTATCATCCCATTTTTAATGGGTTCAACCAGCAGTCATCTTTGGCCTCTGAGAACAATTACTGGAATTACAGTAAAAAAAGTACCTGTATCTTAACTCATATGGTCTTTATCAGGATGATGGATTATTTTATTAAGCTAATAGAAATTGGCTGTTCAGATGGCCTCTCCTATTTACTCTTCCTTTCCACTTTCATTCCCCTTCCCAACCTGATCATTTCCCAACTTTTTTAGTCTCTTAAACCTCTTGCTTACTGTTATCTGAATGGTTTCTACCTGTCCCCTCCTCTGTCCCACAATGACATTCAATTCTCTCCTTCTTCTCTAGATCTCATTCAGGATTTAATGTGATTTGCCAGAATTAAATTTTGATCTAATGCCAAATGGCTGCCTAGCTTTAGGCCATTGTTTTAGTTAATGTACATGCTTTGACCTTCAGTAAACAAAAAAGAGTATAAATTGCCTTGGTGATGCCATGTCTGAAATACATCTAATATGTTTTAGATTAATGTTTCTGTAGCTGCCATGAGTTGCTATTGCCCAGCTGATTAATATGCACTGTAAAATATGCAGGAATATATTCCACAGTGGGCCAATTACAATTCAGAATTAACACTCTTTGTTTAAGAGTGTTAAAAATCACACTTGATCTTCAGCAACTTCACATGTGAGAACAAAGTATGATGGTGAGAGGAGAAGGCAGATCTTTCTTCTTGCTAGTACTGTTCCTCCGTATAGTGTTCTCATGATATTTTATATTTTCATTGAAAAGCTCCAAGTCTCCATAGCTATTGCTCCATCCTAGGAAGAATCTGTGTTTGATAGGGAAATGACAGTGCCTTTAAGATACTGTGTCCTGAACATTGTTGATCAATATTTCAGTCATAATATTTGGATGTTTTCCTGAGCACATACTATACTATATTCTCCCCAGAGTGCATAGCATTCTCAATGGTCAGAGAAAAGAGCCAGTTTGGTGTAGGAGACTGTAAGTTATAGTCCTGCTTTGGGCACAAAGCCAGCTGGGTAACTTTGAACCAATCACTCACTCTCAACCCTAGGAAAAAGACAATGACAAGCCCATTTCTGAAAATCTTGCCAAGAAAATTTCAGGGACTAATCCAGTTACTCATCAGGAGTCCAGGCTGACTCGAAAACATACACAAAAATGGTGAGAGAAAAACTTGTTACCAGAATTAGTCTCTGTTTTCAAAAAAGCCAAGATATATAGATATATCTGTGTGCATGCATGCTTTTCCGATATAGCTATCACAGATCATTTATTGAGATCTACCGTAAATAGGTAATTTTTGCAGATAAGGCTGGCAATAAGAACTTTTTTTATGTGTACTGCTTTGCTACTACTAATACCCGCTCAGCTATTCAAATTGTTGCTTCATATTCCATTGCAGAAAGGTTCCATGGATTGTTCTTTTCTTTAAGTCTCACTTCAAAATCTAGTGAAGTACCAGTGAAGGAGAATATTTGTAGTTCAGGACTGAAATGAAGAGTCCTTGGTGTTCTCTGAGCTTGCTTGTTTTTTTTTGCAGACATTTCATTACCCTAACTAGGTAACATCATCAGTGCTAGTAAGGAGTGCTGTTTGTTGTCAGTTTATATTCTGGTGTCTTGCCTGTCTGGGTGGGTGGGGGCAGTCTTAGGGATTCTTTGGTTGGCTATTTACTAATGGCTCTTTGGCAGTTTCTTGATTGGGGTATCGCTTACTTGATTGTTGGTCTGAAGGTGATGATGTTACCTAGTTAAGGTAATGAAGCATCTGCAAGAAAACAAGCAGGCTCAGAGAGCACCAAGGACCCCTCATTGTAAGTGAAGTCTTTGACTATTCCCTTAGACCACTCAATGGAATTTCTGGGCTGACTTGCTTAGTCTGCATCCATTAAAGGAAAACTGTATTGCAGTTTTTTCTAAATTTCATATACATTTTTCCTGTTCTTTTCTTGCTAATATCAGAATTCTGGCTCTTGGTTTTGGAGGGGGGGCAGCTGCCTCTAGCTTTTGTTTAAGTGCTTATTTCAGAACCACACATGTAGAGCTCAAGCTAACTACTTTATTATTGTGATAACCCAGGGCACAGCAGAGAGGCAATACAGTCAGCTGGCAATTCAAACTGCCCTTTAATTACTTCAAATTTTCCCCAAATGCTCCCACGTTTCTGGCAAGCCCCAGAACAAAGTAAGACACACACACCTTCAGCACACCTCTGGCTGTGTAGTTTCACATACAGTCTAATTAGGAGAGGAATTTACTCAAGGCCATGGAGATAAGAAAGAATGACACATACATCATAAACCTAACAAGTCTATGTGAATACACACTTGCCTGAACAGTTTCAGAAGGGAAGCCAAAATACAGTCCGAGATCTATAAAGTAATATCAGCTAATCCAATGGTCAGAGTTTCCGGGTTTCCAAGCAGAAGTCACAGAACAGGAGATCAGCAACAACACACATAAAACTCCAAGGAATCAGCGTTTGCTCTCGACAAACGCCTCTCCCCACAGTGTCTCCTTAAATTGCATTTTCCAGGTGTGCCTTGTGGAGAAGGGCGGGATGCTCTCTTCCCGAGTAGTTGAGCCTGCTTGCACTGTTCCCTCCTTCTCTCCACTCTCCGTGTTCTAGGATCAGGTGGGGGTGGCCCTTGCTCATCGCCTGAACTCTTTCTCTCCTGTTCAGCCTGTCCCACTCCTGAAGGGCCCTGGCCTGCCTCGGCCTGCTCTTCCCCACATTCCTCTGAAGCAGTGGTTCTCAACCTGTGGGTCGGGACCCCATTTGGGGTCGAACGACCATTTCACGGGGGTCACCAAACAATGCAGTCCGCCATTTTTCCCCCCTTTTCCTTAGCTGTGCTACTCCCTTTTATTCTATAGGCTTTTCAAAAGCCAATAGGAATTGTCCAGGCTGTCTCTGCCCTGCTGAGCCCACCAAAAGTCCCATTCTGCAAATAGTGCTGCACCAGTTGAGTAGTCCTCGACTTACGACTGGTTGAGTAGTCCTCGACTTACGACCGGTTGGGAGTCGCGGCATTAAAAAGGTTGAGAAGCACTGCTCTGAAGCCACAGACACTTCTCCCTCGACCTCCATAGGATCCTGTTCCAGCTCATTTTCCTCCGCAGATTCAGGCTCCTACGGAAGCATGACAATTATGTTCTATCTATAATACAGGAATCTTCTTGTTCTGGAAACCCACTTTTGGAACGTTAGATAAGACTCCAAGGAACTGGGGGTCGGGGGTTGGTCCTAGCCTTTTTGCTGGTTGCGCCATGACTCCAGGCTAGCTCCACGCTTGACCCTTCTCTCTGTCAGACTGGATAGTTCCCAACACTTACATAAATATCAGATTGGTTTTGCTCAGATTTGTATTAGATTCAGAGATGAAGTTTTTTCACTTGTGGATTTGCTGTTAACAAGTTGAACTACCAATACCTGTATTGTTATCCACACATTTTGCTGTGGCTTTGGGAATAGCACACTTAGTAAGAGCAAGGGCTGCAGTTTTCTTGGCAAGTACAAGTACTGTTTAGCCTGATCTGGAGAATTAGATATGCAAGCAATGGATTCCATAGCATCTGTATGCTCCCGCTGTGATATAGCCATCAAATATTTAGTGTGAAGAATTATATACTAAAAGATCTGTTGCATATTGAAGAAGGAGTTCTCTCAGCATCTCATATTCCAGGTGGAATTGAAGGGATGTGAAATTTGAGTCTTTTTGTTCGTTTCAAAATTTAAAAACAATGGCGTATGTCCACCAGTATCTCGGATCAACACCCATGGAGTTATCTTTTTTATATCCCTGGAATTAACACGGCAAGAAAGTACTCCCTGAAGTCCAGTGATTCTGTAAAGTCATCCAGAGAATTTGATGGTTAAGCAAGAATATGGAATATGTTGTGTTTCATCAGTGCATTAGCAAAGGTTCTAAAAGGTCATGAACTGAGACTTAGATATAACTATCCACTCTTTAAAAAAGCTATCCTGAGCAAAGAGATGCATAAAATACTATCTCACAGGCATTCAGATGTTTGCACTGTAATCCAGATCTAGTAGCTTTTGATTTGCCTGATATGAAACATGGTATTGAAATGTAATCAGAATTATTAGTTGCACATTCTGAAGTCAATAGTTACCCAGGTATGTCCTGAGAAATTAAGAGTTCCTTAAGCCCAAACACTCCCTATCATAGAAGAATTTTCTATAGTCTATACATTTCCATGTGAATCATTGCTCTGATCATTTTGTCTAGGCTGAATTGTTCAGTTGCCAATAACACAGAGGAGGCTGCTTGTTGTATCTTAGTGTGGTTCCTGGTCTGGCCTTCTGAGTGTCAAATATGAATGGCTATTTATTCATTCATATTTTTCCTAATTTTTAATCAAAAATCTCCCAGAATATGGGAAATGAATTCTAGTTGGACTATTTGTCCGGTCCAGTATTGTTTATTTTAACAGGCAATGGCTCCCCAGGATATCATGCTAAAGAAGGGGCTTCTGTCTTGCTACCTAAGCCGTTTCACCAAGGGAACCTATGACTGCATTTAGAGCTTATGCCTTAGAACAGAGCTGTGTACTCTTTCCTGAAGTTTAAAAAATTATGTCTTAAAATTTATGTTACTTTCCGTGACTTTTAATTCTTATTGAGGGTGGTAAAGCTTGTATTTCTTTATCTGGCCTTTCACCAATCTCTTCACATGCTTCGGTAAGTTGATAGGACAAAATCCTGTGATTGAAAGCATTTTCCAAAAGGCAAATGATGGGAGAGTCCATAGTGTTTGGATGTGGTTGGCAGAAATCTGAAACCATTTTGGCCGAGTCAGATAACAGTATAGTTGGATTAACTGCAAGTTTGTATAATCCTCCCAACATTCTGTAAGCCTGAGATGAAGTATTGGAAAAGAGCTGCCAACAACCGAAAGCCCACAATTGCTCCTTCAATACTTCTTAATTTCAGTTCCAAATACTTAGTCGGTTGTGGAGAAGGGTTGAGATTTGTTTAGCATCTAAAATGAATGTTGTGCATTTTTTTAAACTGCATGTTAAGTATTCCTTGGATAATTTCGTGGCAAAGGTAGGTTTTCTAATGAAGAACCTTCCTGGAAGCACCACATTACTGGCCACAGCTCTAGCACAACTACCTGTAATACAGTACAGGTAATTCTCAGTTTTCAAGCATAATTGGGACCAGGAACTCCCTCACTAACCAATACTGTCATAAAATGAAAAATCACATGACTGCACCAACTTGTAACAGTAATTCCAGCAGCTTGGGCAATTCTAGTTATAATAAGCAAATCATGTACAATTGTTGTTGAACATTACATGATCGCGATTTGAGCTTCCTGCTGGCTTCCCCATTTGCTTGTGTGATAATCATTAGAGAAGGTCATAAATGTCAATCACATGATTGCAGGACACTGAAGCCATCCTAAATGCTCATTGGTTGCCAAGCATTCGAATAATCACATGACCATAGGAACACTGTGACGGCCACAACTTTGAGGACTGGACAGAAGCCTCTTTGTTTAGTGCCATCGTAACTTTGAAAAGTCAGTGATGAGAGATCTCTAAGTGAGGACTTTTGGTAAGATCGTATTTTTCCTATCCTGCTAACTAAGATTTAAGTCATGATTTGACATCAGCAGCCACCCATTGTGGCTGCCTTCTTCCATTCCCTTGTTGAAGAGCAAAAAAAAAAAAGATTACCGGTATATGTTTATATAAATAGATATTTTAATCACACCTTATGAAGAAAATTTTAAAGTCACCTATCCTTGCTGGAGACAGTTTACTCTCTTTGTGAGAGGATTTCTAATGCTTACTTTCTTGATATTTGGAAAAAATTGCAATATCAGAATTAATCATAGAAATAACAGACAAACTGTTAAAGACAGCAGTCCTGCTGCATTTCAGTATAGAAATTGTTATCTGTGTGCTTAGAGCAGCCAAACTTAATATTTGTGCATTGTTTTATAGCTATCAGTAATTTGGGTAGTTCTGGCTTGATTGAAACCTATTTATAACCAATGACCTCACTTTTCTTTTTCTTTTTCAGGCAAAGTACATTTCTCAATGCATTGATGAGATCAAACAAGAATTGAAGCAGGATAATATTGCTGTGAAAGCAAATGCTGTTTGCAAACTCACCTATGTGAGTATTTTCTTCATTGATTGGAAAATGTCCTAAGACAGAACATTGAATGATCCAGAGTTGTTCATTGATATATTAATAGCGTTTTATGTCTTGGAAATCTGGTAAAAGATGTGATCGCTTTGTGGTTAAGCTATTGCAGTGCATTCTATATGTGTCTGCCTTTGAAAAGCCTTTGGAAGCTACACTGGTATACAGCACATATCAGTACAAGCAGTGATGGATGAGTAGCCCGTGTTCTGTGTGCTGCCCTGGTTACTAATTGACTTCCTGGTACAATTCAAAGTTAAGATTGTTATCTTTGCTACTTTAATTGGCATAGGGCCTATTTATTTAAGCAACTGCCTATCTATTATGATTTCTGCCCATCCTGTAAGATCTGGTAGAGTTGGCTTTCTCTGGGTCCTGTCAATTAAGATTTTTTTAGACTTGCTAGGTTAAAGCTAATCAGCTATATAAGTGACTAAGTTTGCTCAACTCCCTTGTGTTTAATCATTTCTCCTTCAGTCATTTTAAAAATACAGTTTGGCAGAAACTTTTGAAAGATCTCTAAGGCAAAAATGTTACGTGGCCATATAGTTTGATTTGTAATAGTTTGTTTTAATCTGGATTGCCTATGGGGTTATATGTTTTAATGGTCTTTATTATTTTTAATTTATATTTATAAGAAGCTCTGCTATAGAAGTGGGCAGCTATAATAAATTTCAAGTAATAATAATACGGAGTCCCCTTAACTTAGAAGCTTGTGTTTTATATTGATTGTGTTCTTCTTTATGTTTTGGCATGGCTTTTGGTTATAAATATAAAGACATATATGTCATATGATATCCTTCGCGGTAGGCATCATTATGCAAAACCCAGGAAAGAGTAAGAAGAGTAAGAAATATAGCAAAAGAAACTAATGGAATGAGGAATGAATAAAAGGAAATCACCAGCACCATGCACACACACATACACACACACACACACACACACACTTCCATTGTTGCAAACCATCCTTGCTTCCACCACATTTGTATACTTCTTCATATATTGCCTTTTACAAGTAGTTTGTGAATTAGGATGACAATTGGAGCCAGAATTTCCATCACTAAATAATGCAGTTGAAAAGTGTGACATCACGTGACCACATCGCTTAGCAATGGTAATCCTTGCATTCCTAGTTGCTGTCATTAAGCAAGGATTTTAGATTGTTAAACAAGCTCCTACTTGCAACTTTCTACGTACAAGATAATTTCATTATCAAAATCAGCAGAAGCTTACTCTAATATATACAAATTTCTCCTTTTGTCAAAAAATATTATTGTAGCAAACTACTTTTCTACTAGTATTTACATGACTTAAAATTAATATGTTATTCCACCTGATAAAGCAGTGGTCCTCAGCCTTTGTGGTTTGGCCACCTGGCTGTGGAGGGATAGGGGAACCAGGCCATGTGAGTGGTGGAGTGCCACGCATGCACATACAGCTTGTCTTGCGCAAGTTGAGCTATGTGTGCAGTCACACAGGCCCTCTGCTTGTGCAAGCCAAGTTGCACACACAGCCCAGTTACGAATAGGCCACGGCCCAATAATGGGCTGTGGCCCAGGAGTTGGAGACCCCTGTACTAAGGTACACAAACTCACCTTTTTATTCTAGATTTTCTTTTCTATGTGTATAAAAATAGCCAGCCCTGTATTTCCTTTCTAGTTTTCATATCCATATGTTCTGTTACTTGTGAATTCCTAATTTCATATGCACCACAACAATGTAGATTATGCAAATTCATTCTTTTTTGACATACATTTTCATCCTTTCATTCATAATTAAATTCACACCTTCACTTTATGTATTGTAAATACATATGTATTAATAGATAATAAACAATACATGTATTAATCACTCTATAAGCTCAGACTGTTTCCCAACCATGTAACACTTTTATTATTTATTTATTAATTAATTGATGTTTTTACAATTTATTCCTTTTTTATTACAAGTTAGAATTCTTCATATGCTATAGTTGTCAGCTAATGAGCTCTTAAACATTGACCATCATCCCAGCTCAGCTAACTTTAAAGACATTATTGAACAGTTTGAGTCCATCTTGGTCAGTATGCCAGAAGGACAACCCAAGCACAGCTTTATTCAGGATATGTTTACATTGCTCTGTGCAAACGTAAGTATCTGATGTAAAGGCTATCTTGCAACCAGAATATGTGGCCCATAACTCAACAATTAGAAAATATTCCTATATAGACAGGTTAAAATATTCAGGCAATTATTTTATGCATTAAAATATATCTGAACTTTGATTTGTCCCTTGTTTTGAGATTAATACCTTGTTTCTCCTCCCACATCTCATCCCTTTAATAGTTGCAGATGCTGGGGTATGATATCAGTTGGGCAGCATTCAACATCATTGAAGTCATGAGTGCATCCAAGTTCACTTTTAAAGTAAGTGGTCTATATGAAAGTTGGAGTATTAGAAACCATCAATAATTGTTGTTACTCAGGACTTTAAATTCTGTGCAGAATGACCTTTGCTTGTCGAAGCTGGGACCATAACAGTTTGTATCTCTTTTTTTAAAAAATCCAAATGTAAAAGCGGGCTAAGTTCTACACAGTAAAAGGTATTATACAATCTTGTTTTGTGTCAACAAAATAATATTTACTTTATAAAATTCTAATATTGCTAGTCAGTAAGATGTGTCAGAAGCTATGCAGGGCATTGAACCCTCATCATTGCTAGATGCCTTTTTAATTTTGTAATTTTGATTTAGCCCATATATTTAAATATACTTTTACAGTTAGGTCTAAAAAGCTAAACTATACATCCAGAACCATTTCTGTATTTCTCCCTTGTCGTTTTATATGTATTAAATTGTGGTTTATTGACAGTCCCAACTGTTGCCCTAATGCAACTCTTTTGTACCAACTACAGTCTATTTTTTACTAGACTCCTTGTTTCTCAGATGATGGCCACAACTTAGATAGTGATTACTTTTTATTCATTTTGCAGAGGATTGGATATTTGGCTGCCTCTCAGTGCTTTCATGAAGGGACAGATGTTATAATGCTGACAACTAACCAGATCCGAAAGGTAAATTCCCCAAAAGAGGCTTGCATCACCTGCATTACACTTATGCCGGGCTGTACTCATCAAAACACTTTAAAAGTAGACATAATAAAGTCAGAGCTTTATTTGACTCTATTTTCAATGTGATAGGGTTGAAAACAATTCCACGTTCTTTCAAAAAAGGCTCTTTGTCTGCACCAAGGCAATGACAGTAGAAATGAGGAACCCTATAGTTGAAAAGCCCAATCTTCATTGCCTCTAACTTCTTCTCAGAAACCAGAGCACCAAGAAGGGTCTCCAGAGATGACATCAGTAAGCACACAGGTTCATCTGAGTGAACAGTCATTAAGAAGAGTTTCTGGATATTTAAAATGATGAACAGTTAAGGGAATTAAGTATGTCTAGCCTAACAAAGAAAAGCCTTAGGGGTGACATAATAGCTGTCTTCCAGGACATGAGTGGTTCCACAAAGGGGGGGTTGACTCCCAAACACCTGAGAGTAGGACAAGAAGCAATGGGTGGAATTTCATCAAAGAAAAATCCAGCCTGGAACTAAGGAGAAGTTTCGTAATAGTGAGAATAATCAGTGAAACATCACTGAAGACTTTCAAGAAAAGATTGAACAACTATTTGTCCCAGATGGTATAAAGTCTCCTGCCTTGGGCAGGTGGTTGGACTAGAAGCTTCCAAAATTCCTTCCACTCTGATGATTTTATTCTACTCTATTCTTATTCTAATAATTCTAATAATTTTAATTCTAATAATTCTACTTATTTCTATTCTGTTCTAAAAGCCAAAAAGAGTTTTTATAGATGATACATTATGTTTTGAAGAGTGGACCCTTTAGTAATTGACATTTTCAAAAGTGTATGTGATTGACAGCGAATTTTGAATGTGAATATTAAATCTGTAGCATACTTCCAAAAATTTTTTAAAAATCTATTTTTTTTCTCATGTCCCCTCTCTTTCTCCCACCTTTCTACCTTACTGTTCTAGGACTTGAGTAGCCCCAATCAGTATGATACTGGAGTTGCGCTAACGGGTTTGTCCTGTTTTGTGACTCCCGATCTTGCTAGAGATTTGGCAAACGACATCATGACTCTGGTGAGTAGCTGGAGAGTGGCGGTCCACACTACCTGCATTGTTAACTCTGAGTAAAGCTCTTCCTCCAAATGAGGAAGAAATATTTTCAAAGCAAGTGAATATCAAGAGCAGCTGACTATAGGAGCAGTGGAGATGCATTTTGTGGTTCAGTCACATGCAGTGAAATGTTGCAGAAAACAATGGTTGCATATATAAAATAAAAATAGTCTTTTAAAGATGCCCTAAATTGAATTTGACTCCTAGTGACTATAACAACAGGTTTGTAGAGTTTCTTGGCAACAGTATAGGCCAGGGGTAGGCAACCCAAAACACTCAAAGAGCCACTTGGACCCGTTTCCCACCAAAAACAAAACACTGGGAGCCGCAAAACCCTTTTGATATCTAAAATGAAGATAACACTGCATATATCCTTTTTTACCTTTATTATAGGTGTGTGTGTGTGTGTGTGTGTATGTGTATGTGTATACACACACACACACACACACACACACACACACACATATACACATTAAAAATAAAAGTAAAAATATGACTCTTGGGAATATCCACACTATTAAAACAATGATCACCAAGAGAATGCTTTAAGAGAATAAAATTACATACACACACAGGTAAAAAAAGGATATATGCAGTGTTATCTTCATTTTAGATGTCAAAAGGGTCTCCCTCCCTCTCTATCTGCCCTTGGTCTGCCACTCCTCTTCCCCCACTCTCTCTCCCTCTCTCTCTCTTTCTCTCTCTTTCTTTCTCCCCCCCCCCTCCCTCCTATCTGCTGCTCACCTGGCAAGCTTCAAGCTGTTGTCCAACAACCTCCGGGTAGGCAACCTCATCTCTTTTATGACTCATGGACTTCAACTCCCAGAATTCCTGAGTCAGCCTAGCTGGGCTAGCTAGCTCTCTCCTGCCCTTCCTGCTTCCTGCTTCCTTCAGAGACGCAGCAAAGGGAGGAGCTCCGCCCAGAAAGCTTTTCAGCTCCTCGGAGAACATTGTAAGTGCACTCTCTTTTACACATACACACACACACACACACACACACACACACAAAACACACAGAGAGAGAGAGAGAGAGAGAGAGAAGCAGGGAAGTGCAATTGCCTCTCTCTATCTCTGTCTCTCTCTGCAAATGCAGAGGAGGCTGGGAGCCACAGGGGAAGGCTCAAAGAGCCGCATGCGGCTCCGGAGCCGCAGGTTGCCGACCTGTGGTATAGGCATTATTGCTATTCCTTTGGGGAATTTTTTAGTCTTTCCAGTACAGACCATAGCCCTAGAATTTTCTGTTTTTCTCCTGTCCAAGTATTAACCGGGTCCAAACCTATTGAGTGTTTTGAGACTGACGGGATAAGAAAATAGATTTCTGGTGCTTAATCCTCCCATTCTTTGATCATCTAAATTTTAAACTTGTAGAGCACAGGTTCCTAAACTTTATGCAGTCACATCTCCCTTTAGTGTACTCTTAATGTACACACCTCCTCTAAAAATCTAGCCATCAAAATGAACGCAAATTAACAATAAAAACAATACAATGGAACTTTTATTTTTAATAAAGACATAAAAACATTTTTTAAAAGGTCCTTCATATCTTTCTTGGCTTCTGTCTACATTTCCCCCCCAGGGAGGAACACCCCACAATTTGGGAAACCCTGACGTAAATAAATATGGTACAATAAAGTCGAAAAATGGGAAATTTTCAAGATTTCATAGGATTAATTCAATTGCTAATGGGATTCCAGTCTAGTTTCACATGACACAAATTGATTTTTTTTCAAGGCAACCAAACTTTATTCAAATGTTATTTGAAGAATAATTAACATCCATTAATTTAACATACTTGTATTTAAATCTTATCTTTTTAGTTATAAACAGGAATTCCTAATGTATTAACTTTTTATTCAGATGTCTTTCTTAGCAGAAATATTACATTTGGATTCTTTAAAATTATCAGTGTATTTATATATACTTAGGGTAGCAAATTGTTAGTCCCTAAGCTAGAGCAAATTATTTGTTGTCACTAGTTCTTTTGACAGATAGCATAGTGTTCTTTTCCTTTCATTCTGCCCCCCAAAAGCCACCTTCTAAAGGCCTGTTTGCTAAAACCCATGGCCAGACACTTGTGCATGTACAGTATACAGTATGTGCATTGAATTAGATTCCAAGGCTTAATATGCTGCAAATCTAATTAGGAAGCTGTTCCTCCCAGGCTGTGAAACCTCAAAGATTATTAAAAGCTGTGAAAATCCCCAGATTTTAGATGTAATAAACTTCTCAATGCAAGCTATCTAGCTGATAACAAATAACATCATGACCAACAGTGTGGCTTGAAATCACATTAAAATGGATGCCTTCCTTCTTGCCACAGCAAAGAAACTCCTGAACTTCAGTGCGAGGAGTGTTTTCTAAAGCATTAAATGAAGGAGTCTTGGGTTAATTGCTGCGAAAATATGTGTCAAAAGCTTTTTCTCTCTGCAGATGTCTCACACAAAGCCTTACATCAGGAAGAAGGCAGTGTTAATCATGTATAAAGTGTTTTTGAAATATCCCGAATCCCTTCGGCCTGCATTCCCCCGCCTGAAGGAAAAACTGGAAGACCCAGATCCTGGTTAGTGATCCAGAAGATTCTAAGCTGTTTGGGACTCTTGACCTGGGAAGAAGGTGTACATTTAAATAAATCTGGATAAGGTCTTTTGCCGTAATAGAGATGTTACTTGTATTCCATATTTTTCTACTGAGGATGCTATAACATTGTAGGACCAAAATAGCTTTGCGCGCCATTTATTTATGCATATGTGCAGGGTGATTGTGAAGTGCAAAAGAAAATGTAGGACAGATTAACTCACCAAGCTCTCAAAGCTTTATCTTGCTTCCCCAAAATAATTTATTAGGACCATTGCTGCAGCTAAATTAAATAGGCCAATTAGCACAGCTGTTACATACCACAGCAGCTTTGTACCTTATGCCTCCATTTCCCTCATTAAACCTCTGTGAAATAACTAAATGTGCCTTGACAGGTAGAAAATTTTGATGTGGGGATATGCATACGTGTTTTTTTAATTAAATTTAGAACGTGAGAAGACAATAGATACGCGTTTTCTCTCAGATCACTATTTGCTGCTCTTTTAAAACAGTCTATTATTGAACTGGGGAGGGGAATGTTCTATTTTCTACACCAAGGACCCCTAATGTTCTACTTTTCTGCCTTCTAGTTTAATACTATCCACCCCATGCTTTTTTCTAGGAAGAATCTCAGGGTTACCAACTCCTGGTTACCATCTTCCCCATTTTACACTCTGTCCTTATAGCATGAGGGCTAGCTCACCTTTTCCCCAATTTAGTGCTCTGAAGCTTTAGGGCATGCTGGCTGTTATAGTTCAGGGCTTCTGGAAGACTCAAGTTAGAGGAGGGTTGGGATATACAGTTGTATCTAAATGCAGGACTTTGGCATGGATTCTACTGGTAGCCATGAAGCTCTTATTGACTGTGAGCAAGCTACTCAGCCTTCACATTTCTATTAGGGTGAAGAACTTAAATGCTTTGCCAGTTTAAACAGTAGCATAGTGGAAAAGAGATGGCTTTCAAGTCTGAACTATATCTTGTGAGCATGTCTGTATTTCAAAATACTGTACAGTTAGAAATCTTCTTTCATGTGACATTGGAACATTCTTGTGGGGCCAGAATCGGATAGACTTCTTTTATCTCCAAATACTTCTAAGTTGTTTTACATGGATTATCTTGCACATTAATTAAGAAAAAAGTGTTGCCGTAATTGCTGTGCATGAGCCCCACAGCCCCTCTTACTGAGATATTCCACCCTCTTTTTTTTTTCTCCAGGTGTCCAATCAGCTGCTGTGAATGTTATATGTGAGCTAGCCAGACGCAATCCAAAGAATTATCTTTCTCTTGCTCCACTCTTTTTTAAGCTGATGACATCATCCACCAACAACTGGGTCCTTATTAAAATTATAAAATTGGCAAGTATTAGCAAGTCCTGGTAGCTGGTGTCTCTTATCAGTATATGTGGTGTGAAAAACACAATCCTGTCACTTCAGAGGTGTGGCAGCTAATACAGACGGGGGTGGGGGAAGCAGCAGACTGTAAAACTGGCTTTGGAGGGGAATTGTTGATTTTTAGGCAAGAACTAGTAGAAATCTGATAGGCTGGTAGAAATGTGAGATTGCAAAGCAAGAATGAGCAGAAAAGATTTCTGCTTGCTGGTGATTCCATTATTGGTTGTTTTTAATTTCTCATCTTTATTTCCAAAAGCATCATCGTTACAAAAAAAGACAAAATTATGAATTAAACAGATTGAGTTTGCATAGTCAGTAATACATGGACTTGAGCCTGTTGATCATATACAGGTAGTCCTTGACTTATGACCATAATGGAGCTTACCCATCATGGTTAAGAAGGGGTTGGTCATGACATTTTCTGTGACATTTGTTAAACAAACCCATCGTTTGCTGTGAGCACAGTTTTGTCAAAAAAAAAGTAAGTGCTGGTTTTCAGCAGAACTGTTATAAACTGTCATGTGACTGCAGGATGCTGCAAATGGCCATAAATGCAGCCATGTTGCCAAGCACCCAAATTTTAGTCATATGACCATGGAAGAGGTGACCATCGTGAATCTGGATCATAAGTAGCCCCAAGATAAAGTCTGTCATAACTCTGAATTGTCACTAAGCAACTGGTTGTAAATCAAGCACTACATCATAATAATAACAACAATAACAACAACAATAATAATAAAGTTGGAAGGGACCTTGGAGGTCATCTAGTCCAACCCCCTGCTCAGGCAGGAAACCCTATACCATTTTGGACAAATGGCTGTCCAGTCTCTTCTTAAAAATTTCCAGTGTTGGAGCATTTGCCGCTTCTGGAGGCAGGTTGTTCCACTGGTTAATTGTTCTCACTGTCAGGAAATTTCTCCTTAATTCCAGGTTGCATCTCTCCTTGAGTAGTTTCCATCTGTTGCTTCTTGTCCTGCCTTCAGACGCTTTGGAGAATAGCTTGACTCCCTCTTCTTTATGGCAGTCCCTGAGATATTGGAACACTGCTATCCTGTCCCCCCTCGTCCTTCTCTTCATTAAACTAGACATACCCAATTCCAGCAGCTGTTCCTTATATGCTTTAGCCTCCAGTCCCCTAATCATCTTTGTTGCTCTTCTCTTTATGGTGTTCACAGTACCAGAGTCTAGGCAGGTACCTTAGCTACTGGGGAGAGCAGAGTTGTGGCTGGCAGCTGCTGTCTGGTGTCTTGGATAGAAAGAGCTTCCCCAACACCTGTATGATTGCTGAAACAAGGAAAAGAACTTGTGTTTTGATATGAAACATAGACTCTTTTCTACCTTAAAAATATGACTGTGAATTCACATAGAATTCATTTTATTTGATTTATTGTCAAATTTTATCCCATCTCTCTCTCTTTATGCCAAGATTTAAAATTTAAATCTTATAGCAATAACAGTGCAAAATAAAAAATAACAGTAAAAATATTAATATAGTTAAAATTAGCCCTTAAAATAAGCAGAATAATAATTTAATAAAGACAGAATTTTTATCATTGCCCTAAATACTGAAATTGAATGTGCTCCCATTCCATAGCACATAAGCTACTACATAGGATAAAATCTTTTCCTGCATATTTGATACCATACTTCTGAGGGACTGGTCAAGACTTCTCCTGCTAAGTAATTTCAAAATGGGAGGGGTGAAGCTACCAATAACCCCTAGAACAGTGGTTCTCAACCTGTGGGTCGGGACCCCATTTGGGGTTGAACGACCATTTCACGGGGGTCGCCAAACAACGCAGTCCGCCATTTTTTTCCCCTTTTCCTTAGCTGTGCTACTCCCTTTTATTCTATTGGCTTTTGAAAGCCAATAGAATAGACTCTCTTGAATAGAGTCTAATTCTATTGGCTTTCAAAAGCCAATAGGAATTGTCCAGGCTGTCTCTGCCCTGCTGAGCCCACCAAAAGTCCCATTCTGCAAACGGTGCTGCACCAGTTGAGTAGTCCTCGACTTACGACCGGTTGAATAGTCCTCGACTTACGACCGGTTGGGGGTCGCGGCATTAAAAAGGTTGAGAACCATTGCCCTAGAAAGTTTAGACATAAGACTAGCCTATAATTCGAAAGCTCTTCTGGGTCAAGGAAGGGCTTTTTCAACAATGGTCTTAGTGTGCAAGTGGCAGATTCCACTTTCAAGGATCAAAGATCCCTGCCCTGAACTGTGGAGTCAATCACAAGGTGGCTGCTTTAATTAGCCAGCAAAGATACGGCTGGGGAGCAAGCAAGTGGTGATCCTTACAGGATGGTCAAATCCTATAGCCTGCTATTTATTCTGGAGCTGTATATATTTTAAAAATTATTAGGATGAAGTAGGAATATAAAGTCAGTGCCTCTTTAAAACAGTTGTATCTTTTATTAGGCTACCATGGAATTCTGAAAAAAAAAAATACAGCTGCTTTAGCAAGAGACATGCTCCCACACGTTTGGAAGCATATCTTTCAAATAGGTTTTGAAGCACATTCAGCCCAAATCTACTTTGACTGACAGTAGCTTTTCATGGGCCTCTTATAGCTTAGTACACAAGATTGCTGTGGCTGCATATGCTAGGGCAGTGGTGGCGAACCTATGGCACACGTGCCAGAGGTGGCACTAGGAGCCCTCTCTGTGGACATGCACACCGTCACCCCAGCCCTGCCTCCCCCCCCCCCCACGGCTCCCTCCTCACCAGCAGCCTTTCTGGAGGAAAGTCGCCTCTGGGCATGGCCCACATGGAGCAGCGCAGCCAAAGACATAGCTGGGCAGCAGGAACAAGACTCCGCCCTCGCGCCCCATAGCATGCAGGATCTGAGCGGAGGGCATGGCTGCCATGGCGCTGCAGGGCTGCCTGGGCAATATGCTGCGGTGGGCCATGGAGGCGGTGCATGGCCCTGCAGGCAAGGGGCAGGTGGGGGCGGAGCAGGCAGGGCAGGAGGCAGAGCAGGGGTGGGGGGTGGTTTTGGGCACTTGGTTTCTAAAAGGTTTGCCATGACTGTGCTAGGGCTTTATGCCCCCAGGACAAATATTTTTGCCTTTGAGATGTAGCCTTTTCACTATTTTTTTCTCATAGTCTTAAAATCTCCTTTAAGCTTCTGCTGCTCTTCTAGTTGCTGATAAGGGAGGAAATCTAGCTTTCGTTTTATAGTTTTGTGAATTTCAGTAAATGCCCTAAAAAAATTGGTTTGCTATAAACTCCGATAAGTAATAGCTCTCTCCCTTACAAGACTCCTTGCTACGCTATCTTTATAAAAGTTTGTCACTTTACTAGATTGTAGGTGGCATGCAGTAATAGAAATATAAAAAATAATAAATATGATGGGTGTGACTGTATCATGGATGGAGGACTTTTTAGACAAAGCTTTTGTAAGACCACACCTGGAATACTGCATTCTGTTCTGGTCACCACAATATAAAAAAGATATTGAGACTCTGGAAAGAGTGCAGAGAAGAGCAACAAAAAATATTAGGGAGCTGGAGGTTAGAACATACAAAGAACGGTTACTGGAATTGGGTATGTCTAGTCTAATGAAAAGAAGGACTAGGGAGTGACATGATAGCACTGTTCCAATATTTGAGGGCCTCCTACAAAGATAAGGGAGTCAAATTATTTTCCCAAGCACCAAAAGACAAGACAAGAAACAATGGTTGGAAACTGACCAAGGAGAGAAGCAACCTAGAACTAAGGAGAAAAGAAATTTCCTAATGTTGAAGCAATAAACCAGTGGAATAGCTTGCCTCCAGAAGTTGTGGGCGCTCCATCACTGGAGGCTTTAAAAAAGAGACTGGGCAATCATTTGTCTGAATTATTATAGAGTGTCCTGCTCAAGCAGAGGATTGGATCACAAGATCTCTGAGGTCCCTTCCAGCTCTGTTATTCTATGTTCTATACCTATGTGTGTCCCCTGGGAGAATGAAGCAGACAAGTTTTAAATGATAGATGTTGACCTTCATGCTGGCAGTGTGAATGTTCTGGAGTCATATCTTTGGTGATTATAGAATAGCAAAAATGAAGATGTCTGCAACTCTATACTTTCTGCAGTGTGTGTAAGAAAGGATAGGATTAAGAAGTCTGAGGTATCTAATTTCTAAAAACGGCTGAAGGAGGTGCAGATGATTAAGGCAAAAATACTTTTTTTTCTTTTTTTCTTTTTAGAAAAAATGGTCTTTAACTTTAGAAAGCTGTAGTATAGATCAGGGGTGTCAAACTGCCGGCCTATAGGCCGGTTTCATCATACCGAAGCTGCGCCCACATGACATGGCGGGTTTGATACCCGTGGTATAGATAATATTTTCCCTTTTGATCTCTATATTAGAATAGAACAGAGCTGGAAGGGACCTTGGAGGTTTTCTAGTCCAGCCCCCTGCTTAAGCAGGAGAACCTATACCATTTCAGACAAGTGACTCTCCAGTCTCTTCTTAAAAACTTCCAGTGATGGAGCGCCCACAATTTCTGAAGACAAGCTGTTCCACTGGTTAATTGTCCTCACTGTTAGGAAGTTTCTCCTTAATTCCAGGCTGCTTCTCTCTTTGGTTATCTAATACAATGTAACAGGATAGTAAACCCAAGACTAAAATTCTCATAAAATTTGCTATATAGTTTATAATAATGGCTTTGAAAGGGTGCTAGGCATTTGGGGGTGAATAATAAAACAATTATTTGTTTATTAATCATTAATAGCCAGATGGAACTTCTGTATTTGAACATAAGTATCTCTCTGATTATCAGTTGCTATTGAGCCATTGTTGGATGGGTTTTTGCTTATATGTCCTTGTTGTGGGCTTCTCAGAGATATCTTTCTGACAATAGTGGAAAGATAATGGATTGACTGGCCTTTCTTATAATCTAGCAGAATTCTGGAATCCTCCTTTATTTTCTGCAATCACTATTTAAGGTCAAAGCCTGGTTTTTAAATCCAACCTATTTTTGTTAGCCTGCTAATTATCTCCCCGGTCTCCACAGAGTAGAGGTACGCTGATCAGATCAAGGATCTGTGTAATCCAGCCTTGCCTTTCTACACTATGCAACCAGATACTAGTGGGAAGCCAACAGACAAGAAATAACTATAATATAACCCTTCTCTTTCTGAGCTAATGCATAGAGAGGAATCCTGCTACTGTTGATGGAAATAATGTAATTATTGTGACAGATAATACTGGATAGTTTTACCCATCCTGCTAAACCCTGATTGGTTGGTTTACATCATTCGTTGAAAGTTCCCACACATTATTTATGCTAAACAATTCATAGGCTTGCCTATCACCCTGAGCTAAAACCAAGCAAATCATTTTATGGTTAAGATTAGGCTGAGCACTGTGCCAATTCATTTGTCGACATGTCGACAGTTAGAATTTCCCTAATCCTGTAGTTTTCTGAAGCAGTTCAGTTCTTATCTATTGCTGTGTGTCTAATCACTTTTACAGAATTAGCAAATATGCTGAGGCAAGTACCAAGTAATTTCCTTTCTTTTTCCATTAGTTTGGTGCTCTCACTCCTTTGGAACCCAGGCTAGGAAAGAAATTGATAGAGCCCTTGACCAATCTAATACACAGGTAAGTCAGCTAATGCTTCTAGATTTTTTAACTTGATGGTTGGGGGAGATGGCTCTGATCAGCTCTGTATATTTTAATGTCAATATTAAGTAATTCAGTAAAACTATTTGTGCTTCTGGGTAAGGTTAGTCATTGGTGTCTGTGTATTGACATTGGTTTGGTTGACTTTTTCATTTGCCACCATTGTGTAATTTTTAAACATGATTCCCCCAGACAGCACCAAAAAAGCATGGTGTTTTATCCCTTCGAAGGCAGTACAGATAGTCTTCAATTTATGACTGTAATTGAGCCTGGAATTATGGTTGTAAGTTGTGGCTGTTGTTAAGTGTGACTGTGTAATTTTACATCCTTTTTTGCAACAGTCATTAAGTGTGTTCCGCAATGGGCATTTTTTTGCTGAAAACCAGAAGTAAATGCTGAAAATCAGCAAAAGAAAGTGCAGAAGATTGTGGTAATGTGACCGTGGGATACTCCAAATGATCGTAAATGTGAGCTGGGCCACATGCCCAAAATGGGATCATGTAACTGCAAAGGGGATGAAGGCAGCCATCAGAACTACCTGTAGACTAGATGGAAGAAAGAAATGTAAATTTAATCCTGTTTTCTTTCACAAAGTCAACTTTCTAAAGTGGATAGAATTCATGGCAATTTTATCAATATTTTAAAAAGTAGTCTGCTTCCAAGAAATGAAGCAAAATGGACAGTACATATACTCTTGACCAGGGGTCCCCCACCTGTGGGCCATGGCCCACTACCGGTCCGTGGCCTATTCGCAACAGGGCTGTGTGAGTGGCTGGCTGATGTGCACAAGCATTGCAAGGGCTTGGGGCTCACTCACGTGAGCTTTGTGGGGGCTCGGGGCCCCACTCATCTAAAAAAGAGTGGGATCGGAGCTGTTTGGATCCCCGGGATGGGGAGGGATTGGTGATCCAAAGAGCAGATGGTACAGCCAAGAAGGCCTGTCTCCTGGGACTCATCAAATGGTCTTAATAGATTTGACTCAAAGCATGCAAACTCTGTCAGATCTTACAAGTGGGCAGACATAATAGAACAAAGATGAAGCCTCAAATAAGCTTTATACAGGTAGTCCTTGACTTACAACACTTCATTTAGTGACCTTTCGGAGTTACAACAGCACTGAAAAAAGTAGCTTATGACCATTTTTTACACTTACAACCTCTGTTGCATCCCCATGATCATATGATCAAAATTCAGATGCTTGGCAGTTGATTCATACTTATGACCGTTGCTGGGTCCCAAGGTCATGTGATCCCCTTTTGCAACTTTTTGACAAGCAAAATTAATGGGGAAGCCAGATTCCCTTAGCAACTACGTTATTAACTTATCAACTGGAGTAATTCACTTAACAACTGTGGCAAGAAAAGTCAAAAAATGAGGCAAAACTCACTTAACAAATGTCTCAACAACAGAAATTTGGGGCTCAATTGTGGTTGTAAGTTGAGGACTACCTGTAGTCAACAACTAACACCCTGAATTGCACCTGAGAGCCTATTGATAACCAGTGCAACGGGTGTAATGGAGAGTAATATCATGGCATGCCCTTGACTGCTGGTGGAGTCATATTTTGAAGTAGCTGAAGCTTCTGAGTGGTTTTCAAGGGCAGCTCACTAGATTTTACAGTAATTTAGACAAGAGATGACTAAATCATGGATGACTGTGAATAAGATTCTCTGATGCAATAATGAGTATATTTGAGTACACAGAGTGGATTTGTTTAAATTTGTTGATTGGGGTTTTAAGAATGAAAATGAAAAATGAAATGAAAAAATGAAAAATGTAGCCTACCTTTTGTTTTTTAAAATTCATATTTTATTTGAAACCAGGTTGTTAAAAAGTGCAAAACTCAAAGGCCTTTTTTTCTTTCCATGTTTTACACACCTTAGTTTTAAAATGTAGAAACAATACATACAGTCATTTTTCTGATCTTTTTCTGGGGCTAACTGTATCTCATAATGTAGTAACTTAAAGTGTCTTTTTTCTTCAGCACTTCGGCCATGTCACTCCTTTACGAGTGTGTGAACACAGTAATAGCAGGTAAGGGAAATGTCATTGAGGGACATTACATTTTCTAAATAATAAAAAAGAAAAGCTGATACTTTTATAAATATTCCTTTTGAGAGTTAACTTTTTCCAGAAAAGTAGCCTGGAAATTAAACATGTGTATCCTTAACTCTCTTTCACAGTGTTAATCTCTCTTTCCTCGGGAATGCCCAACCACAGTGCAAGCATCCAGGTAACAGGCTTTTACGTTTGCTGTCTGTTTCTTATTTTGTGTTGGCTTTGATGTTGTGTCTTAATTATACACCTAGAGTGGATGCATATTCTAGAGAGGACATGTTACAATCTGTGCAGGTGGCTAGATGGTTCCTGTTTTACATTTGAGTATCCCCAAAACACATCAAAGAATTCAGGAGCAGATGGTCCAGCTTAGCAATGTAATTTCAGCAATATGTGGGACATAGGGATGTCATCACAATTCCCATGTATACAGTGACAACATACTCTTGAAGGATCGTTAGGAAGATTCTCCATGTATATGTCTGCTGTCTAATTGTAAACAAAGTCAGTAGGAGCCGAAATAGGAACGCTGTCCCATGTCAAGGTTAGACATATGTTCACAGCAGAGTAGGCCATTAAAAATAATTGACTACGATAGTTGAATAAAATTTTATATTCAGTGTATACCAGCAGTATCCCAAGTACACGTTTGCTTGGGTCAAGGAGGGAGGCAGGAAGGCATGCAGATGCTTTTATGCTTCACTGATGGTTCTCAGGATTTTCTACTGTATGGAATTCAGAGGTTATAGCACATAATCGTTTGGAGGTGATCATACATATGTCATTGGATCATTCTGGCAACTGGCTGTTCAATGATAGCATTACTTTGTTTATTATTAGAGCTAATACCAGTTTGCCAAGGCAAACTCAGAACCCAATCCATGTGTGCCGTAAACTAATTTCACATGTCCCTTAGTTTAATTTTAAATCCAGCCCATCCAATAAGAACTGACAAGAGAACCTGTCCCATCATTTAAACAATGTCATCTGACAAAACCAAGGAGACTACCCTTCTCTGACACTGTGCCTGCCCTGTGGAACAGCCTCTTCCTTCCCCCCCCCCCCCATTGATGGCTACCCTGTCTGCTTTTCATAAAACTCTTAAGGCCTGACTCGTCCCCCAGGTTGTTATATCCATCTTGAATTTTTTGCATTAGTATAGACTGTATGTGTTGCCTTGTATGAAATTTGTCTTATTGCTGTTTTACAATGGCTTTAATTT